>NW_021703769.1:78297449-78384401 GCF_005190385.1 Monodon monoceros | reverse complement strand
AGGTGATCCTTCTTGAAACCTAGCCAGTAGCTCCTGCATTCCTGCCCTTTCTGGTCTCTCCACCATTTTGTTCTGGCCACTCCCTTCCACGTCTCCTCTACTCTCCCCAAGCTTAACATCTCTGTTCTCCCACCTCTCCTCCTGCTCAGGCCTCTGAGCTCTTTTCATTTTCATGCTACCCGACTTCCCATCTGCTTGGAAAACTTCTCATCTTGCACCCTCCTCTCTTTGTAAAGCCTTTTCTAACCTCCCTCCCCGCTCAGCCTCCACCTTGCTCCACAGGGTTTTGCACATATTTGGTTACAGAATCTGCTGAATCACATAACGTGCTTATCTATTCAGTTGCAGTCTCAGTTCCATGAGGGTAGGCAGTGTCTTTTTTTTAAATAAACTGCGTTATAGAATGATTTTAGATTTACAGAAATATTACGAAGATAGTATAGTACAAAGAATTCCCATATACCCAGTTTCCTCTGTTGTTAACATTTTAAGTTAATGTGGTTCATTTGTCACAACTAATGAACCAATGTTGATACATGTAGCAGCTAAAGTCCATACTTTATTTATATTTCCTTAATTTTTAATTAATGCCTTTTTCTTGTTGCAGAATCCCATGTAGGATATCACATTACATTTAGTCATCATGTAGCCTTAGGCTCCATTTAGCTCTGACAGTTTCTCAGACTTTGTTTTGATGACCTTGAGAGTTTTGAGGGTCAGATGTTCTGTAGAATGTCCCTCAGTTGGGATTTGTCTGACGTTTTTCTCATGAGTTATTTATTTTTGGGAGGAAGACCACAGAGATAAAGTACCATTCTTATGTCAGGGCTGGGTGCTTGTCAGGATGGCTTGTCACAGTTGATGTTGCCCTTGATCACCTGCTCAGGCAGTGCTCTTCAGGGTTCTCTGTGTAAAGTGACTCTTTTCTTCCCCTTACCACGCTGTACTCTTTGGAAAGAATTCACTATGCGTAGCCCATACTTTAGGAGTGGCAGGTTATACGGCCCCTCCATGAGGGCGGAGTAGCTACATAAACTATTGTTCTGCATGGATTTGTCTTCTCCCTCATTTCTTTATATCAGTATGGACTCTGGGCTATTTATTTTATATTTTAGGTTTAATCCAGTACTACTTCTTTTCTTGCCCAAACTCTTGCAGCTTTGGCCATTGGAAGCTCTTTCTGGCCCGTGTCCCTTTTACATACTCCCATTATTGGTGGAGTTTTGAGGGGTTTTGTTTTGTTTTTAACAGCACTTCCTTAGTTTCTGGTACTACAAGATAGTCCAGACTTGTCTTGTGTATTTCCTGTCCCTAACCTAGAATCAGCTTTTTCTCTGAGTCCTATTTCTTTTCATTGGAGAATGAAATGATTTTGTTGAATTACCAAATGACTTGAATGTGCAGCAGATTCCTAGGTTTCTCCTTTGAGAGAGAGACTTCCAGGCCCCAACACCCTGTCTCCGACACACAGGAAACAATTGTGTTTACTGTTAATTGAGGTATTACATTTTCAGGAGCTTTTCAGTCACAAGGAGTGCTTTGAGTCCTCCTCTGTCAGTCAGCACTTCAGGCATCTGGAACACCCCATTCCATAAACATCCAGGTTAATGAGTATTTTACTGGGGTTTTTTTTTTCCACTATTACAAAAGTTTATTTAATAATAAAATGTACACAAGCCAGTTTTTATCATAGTAAAATGTGGAGGGGACATGTGAAAGCAGTTGATTTCTCTGGTGAACACAGCCATTGTTCATACTGGTTCCAGGGCTTCTAACATGATGATACTGTTTCCTCGTATTACCACCACTCCAGTATTCTGTTGCCCACTAGTTGCCATCTCCACACATTCATCTATCACAAGATTCATAAAGGGATCAGAGCCCCACAATATTCCTTGGACGTGTCTGCCACCACTTAATTTTAGTGATAACTTCTCCACAAATTTCTTCCACTCAGGAGGGGGAGCCTTGCTCTTGATGTCTACTTGGTGAGCTCAAAGATGTCTCCTGTTTTACTGTCTCTTTAAGATCAGAATGAAAGATCAAAGCCTATGCTCTTGTCCTGCTGTGTTCAGATCTCTATGGATATGGCGGGTGGTTCTTAGAGAGGCTTCAGGCTGACCGAGTATGACTAAGTTATGGAACAGCAGTTTCAGCCTTGGAGCCCAGGTTCTAGAGCAGAGCTCCCCCGCTGGTATATGGGGAATGGACTACAACATGGCAGAGACCCTGCTCCCCTTGCCTTCAGGGTGGAGACTGAGTGCCCATGGCCTTGGACCGTTGCCCCACATGCCATAGAAATACTGTCCTTTTCCATGAGTGCCATGACATGAGAGCGCTTAGGGAGTTCTGCCCTAGGAGTTCAGGGAGCTCAGAGCTATGTTTTTGATCCATCTATAGTTTTTCACTCAGTCTCTGCATAGCATTTCCTCCCTCCCTTCCCTCTCTCTCTTCCTTTCTTTCTCTTTTCTTTCTTCCCCTCCTTTTTTTTTTAAATTTTGGTAAAATACACATAACACAAAATTGACCGTCTTAACCATTTTTAAGTGTACAGTTCAGTGGCACTAAATACAAATTGTGCAACCATTATCATCATCTATTCCCATAACTCTTTTCATCTTGTAAAACAAAAACTATATCTTTTAAACAACAACTCCCCATTTCCTGCTCCTCCCAGCACCAGCAACCACCCCTTCTACTTTGTCTCTGAATTTGGGTACTCTCAGTACCTCCTATAAGAGAGATCATATAGTATTTGTCATTCTGTGACTGGCCTGTTTCACTCAGCATAATGTTCTCAGTGTTCATCCATGTTGTAGCCTGTGTCAGAATTTTTTTCCTTTTAAAGGCTGAATCATTGCACTGTATGAATAGACCACATTTTCCTTATCCACTCAGTAGGCTCACCTCATTCCTGTTTTCACCTCATTTTTCTTTTTTATTTTATATTGGAGTATAGTTGATTTACAATGTTATGTTACTTTCAGGTGTACAGCAAAGTGATTCAGTTATATCTATTCTTTTTCAGATTCTTTTCCCATATTGGTTATTACAGAGGATTGAGTAGAGTTCCCTGTGCTATATATAGTAGGTTCTTGTTGGTTATCTGTTTTATATATAGTAGTGTGTATATGTTAATCCCAGCCTCCTAATTTATCCCTCCCCCCCTTCTCTTTTGGTAACCACAAGTTTGTTTTTGAAGTCTGTTTCTGTTTTGTAAATAAGTTCATTTGTATCATATTTTTTAGATTCCACGTATAAGTAATATCATATAGTATTTGTCTGACTTCACTTAGTATGATAATCTCTAGGTCCATCCATGTTGCTGTAGATGGCATTATTTCATTCTTTTCTATGGCTGTCATGCCATTTTTCTTTTGCCTCCGTTTCCTTATGCATTTCTGCGGGCAAGGTACCAGAGGCTTGAAAGTCAGTCCAGGTTTGAATCCTTGGTCCTGGTTTTACTGATTATGAGACCTTGGTTAACAAATTACTTAACCTCTCTGAGCTTTATTCCTCATCTGTAAAATGGATATAGAGGAGTGTTACTTATCTCATAGACTGTTGTTTAGAGTTAAGACGGTACGTATATGCAAAGACAGTAAGCACAGTGCCTGGCACATAAGGTGTTCAACAAATCTTAGCTACTAAAACGTGCTCCTCATTTGTACTTTCAAAATTTCTCGTTCTTTTTGGCATGAGGTTAAGATGGAGGAAAGTCCTAAATAATTAAATCATAGAGACGATGTCAACCCCTTGCCATGAGTGCTCTTTAGTGCCCCATTCTAGGGTACGCAGGTGACTGCTGTGCCCTGGGCACCCCCAGGCCTTGAAGCTCTTCGGCCCTGTGACAACAGCAGTAGCAAAGCTCTGGGTGCCTGTGGGCCCTGGGGTGCTGGAGTGAGTTTCTGCATGTCTGCAGGAGGAGACCCACGGTGCCTGCAAGTGGCCTCCTGGCATGGACGGGGAGCCGGAGGACTGGTGTGGGCTCTGGCTCGTCCCAGCTCTCGCCTGCTGCCCTGCTCCCGAGAAGAGGGGAGGAGGAGTTGGGAACAAGTAGTCTTTGTGCTCAGCTCTTAGCCAGCTCAGCTGCACTGAGGGTAGACTGGCAGACCGCCAGGGAAGGCACTGGGATTCAGAGCTGCACGGGGAGTGTCAGAGAGGCTTTCTGTGTCTGTGGGAAGAGCCGGGAAGCTGACATATCTGTTGTAGGCAGAGCCCTCTGCTACAAGGTTTTTGAGACTCCTTTTGCAGACTGGGGTGAGAGCTGGAGACATCAGGAGTTGGTCAGCCTAGCGCTAAATGTTAAAGGGCTGCTGTGGACGTCGCCCTGCCAAGGTGACAGACTTTAGGGGGGATCTTATAAAAAGCAGTGAGGCCTGATTTACGGGGCATCAGGATCTCATGTGTGCTGGACCTTTTCATAAGGATGAGGCCCACCCTCCAGCAGTGGTAGGTCAGTTCTATGACTGGCCCTTTATACCCGGGAGTGGCAATGGGGCCTGATGGACATGAAGATCTCTCTGGCTCCTCCCTGTACAGTCCAGGAACAGCTGGTTCCTGGGTTTTCCTCAGCAGTCCTTCCTTGGAGTACCCCTTGATTTGCTAATCAGGGGATACTCGAAGATTTGTACCTCTCTAATCCAAATGTCGTATGATTACAGGATGCAGTCAGTCCCAGGAGCAGTCATCTAGTGGCTCTGAGGCGGCATCTGGAACAGAGGAGGAGGACGAGCCCAGTTTCATCATGGGGCGATGACGAGGTTGGCCACGGCAGCTGTCTGGAGCCTGGCCCGCTCTGTGACCGGGACCCCAGAAAATCCTCCACAGGCCTCAAGGGGAAGGGAGCAATCTCTGTTTCAGCTCAGTTTCCCTCCCAAAGCCTCACTGGATAGAAGCAAGTAGAAGTCCACCCTAAGGGCTCACAGCCCCTGTGTTGGCAGGACTGGGCCTGTGGGAGAGAGGACTGTCTCCTGGACACTCGAGGGCACTGCCAGGCAGGGTTCGTTAATGTTCTCGCTGCAAGGGGGAAATGTATGACCTGGTCCCCCTGGTGCCTGCTCTCACATAATTGGACACTGATGAGTTTGGGGCTGGTTTCTGTGAAGCGAATGTTTATTTAGTAAAGAACAGAAAAACTCCAGGTTTTGTTCTGACCTGTGAATGTTAATTACAGAAACTGTAGAGAAGGCTGTGAAACGACATGAGAGGGATGGGGCCTGTTCCCAGACTCGTTGAAGGAAATGGCCGTGGAGCCAACTCACTGCAGGGCACGTGACCTCCATTTCCTTCAACGGAGAGTGCAGACTGCACCCCAGAACACATGCGCAGAGGGAGATGTGGGACTTAACTGAGGCTGAGCCAGAAGAGAGGACCTTAACGTGTGAGAGGAGCTTTGGAAAAACAACTGGTGAGTAGAAAATAAGCAGGTAGAGAATCTAAGCAGGTAGAGAATCCAGCCTGGGCTGGAGCAGAGGAGATGGCCTGGGGGATCCTAGCTGCACTGCAGGGGAAGCAGATGCATTGGCCAAAAGCTGCATTTTCATCTGGAGTTAAGAGGGGATCTAAACAGAAAATGGGAGGTGACTGAGGGTGTCTTTTCAGGCCAAGAGGAGGAACAGGGATGGTCTCTAATTTTAGAGCCTTAGCTCACTTTTTGGATATTTCCAAGCTTCTAGCTCTATTTTGTGCCTTTTATGGAGTTTGATAGAAGTAGGGAAATAGTGGTTTTGAGTGAAGGGAAACTAAGAAACATCTTACTTTTCTCAATTTCTCTGGCTCCACCCTGAGCCATGCGACATCTGTGATAACTTCTGTCTTTCCGCAGTTCAAGTCACAGGAATTTTTCTTTCCCAGGAAGCTGAAATGGCAAGTCAGCCATAATAAATTAGCACACACCCTAACTGTACATCTTGAAAGCCATGTTTCTCTTTCATCAGGGACTGGCTGGTTAGTTTTGTGTCCTCCAATCTATCTTTTTTTTTTGCGGTATGCAGGCCTCTCACTGTTGTGGCCTCTCCTGTTGCAGAGCACAGGCTCCAGACGCACAGGCCCAGCAGCCATGGCTCATGGGCCCAGCCGCTCTGCGGCATGTGGGATCCTCCCGGACTGGGGCAGGAACCCATGTCCCCTGCATCAGTAGGCGGACTCCCAACCACTGCACCACCAGGGAAGCCCTCCTATCTGTCTATCTTTGAATTGAACTGTTGGTTTCTTTATCTCTCCCCAGATTCAAAGTAAGAGTTATGACACACACTTCAGTGAGCCTCTCACACTGGAGGCACTCCCTGCATCTGCCCAGTGCCCCTGGCCAAGAGCTCAATGAGATACCAAAGCACATATGTGCTGGACAGGTGGGCAAATGACTAGACAAATGGGAGGGTGCCAGACTGGATAGCTGTTTTTACCTTTACTGTCAGAAGAAGATGTTCAGGGAGAAAATGTCCTCCAGTGGTTTCTGATGATATTTAGGGGGGTATCAGGACCTTAGTATTTCTGTTACCAACCAGAAACTTGGATCAGGTCACCCAACACTCAGCAACTAACATTGTACTTTCTGTTATCACAACCCAGTTTATCGCAGGGTGCCAAGCAAGGAGAACAGGCAGCTCGTGCTCAAAAGACCCAAACTCCCCAGCGGCTTTCAGAGAAGGGCTTTTGAAGACTGAGGGAGAGGCCACAGGATGGGCAATCAGCTCATACAATTCTGATTGGTTAATGGTGAATAATTGGGTGACGTTTTGGGAATCTCAGCCTTTTGGTTCCAACCAGTCTGGGGTCTACATGCTGGTAGTCAGCATGCAGTTAACTTCTTTCACCTGGTGGGGGTCTTGATATCTGCAAAACAACTCAAGGGCATGGCTCGGGATACTAGTTATAGGCCTTGAGGCACTAAAGGTCCTTGACTTTGTTTTATGGCTAAATTATTATTTTGCCTTAGTTGACTGCTTTCCTTTGTTTCTGCATTTTCTTCTAATTAAATTTGCTCTTTGGAACCCAGGGAAGGCCTGGGAGGCTAAAACAGGGGACATTGTGTGTGGGGGGGGTCTTTCTCTAGGAAGGCCCACAGGGTCCTGCTTGGTTTTAGTCAGCCTTTTTCTTTGATACACCTCCAGCCTGAGGGGAAGAGAGGCAACAACCTTTTTCAGGATTAGAGGAGAGAGTCACTGACTTTTTTAATATGTTTATTTGTCTGCACCGGGTCTTAGTCACAGCATGTGTGATCTAGTTCCCTGCCTTGGGAGCACGGAGTCTTAGCCACTGGACCACGAGGGAAGTCCCGAGTCCCTGACTTTTCATTTTTAAAGAATTCTCAAGTTGTTTTGTATTATAAAACATTACCTCTCTCTCTGACTGCTTTGTCACAGCACCTGGACAAACATTTGAAAATTAGTAGACATATTATAATGAGGAAATTAGTAGACATATTATAATGAGGATAATGATCAAAATGCACCCGTGTAGTATATGCCCCAGAAGTCTTCCCATTACAGATGGCAGCCAGGAAAATAGGTTTCAGAGCAGGTCCTTTTTATGTAAATTCTGTAAGTAGGATTTCCAATTAACTCTGTAAGGGTATTAACATATACATAACAGGAGTTATTGGCCACTACACGTCTTTTTTGTTGTCAAAATATAATTTAAAGCAATTTTCGTATCTGGTACTATTCTGCCTAAAGAATCTAGTGCCTTCTGCTGGGAGGCTATCGCTTGAGCCGTCTTGCTTGTTACCATTCCTAAAGAGAACGGTTTCGTAGCATCCTTGAGTCTGATAGAGTTCAGAACGTTCAGGTTCTCAGTAATGTAGGAATGTGTCTGAAACCATGTCCGTGATAGGCACCCAGATCCATTTGGGATGCCTGAACCAGTTACTTCCTTTTGATTTTTAAATGCATCCTTCAATGGTTAAAGCAGATGCACAATGTATGTTTGATAAACTAGAACAGCCTTACCTTATAAGCCAGAATGACTTCTCCATACCTCAATACGTGAAAGTTTCCTCCATCATTTTCCCTTTTTTGTTTGCAGATCTTTCAGTAGCAAGCAGTGATACACATCGTGAGTAGTTATTCAGCTTCACTGGAGAATTTCCTTTCTATCCTGAACATTGGAGTCAGAAGTATATTAGAAATAAAATAAAAACTTTCCATTTTGATAGGGAGACACATTTGGTGAACAGCTCCATTGAATTAGGATGGATCTTAACAGACCTGGTCCAGATTCTTGGGTCAGCTGTCTTCCAGTACAGAAGCCCTTGAGTGGGAAATATTAATTCAAGAGTCAGTTTCCTTCGGTTTCACTGTGCATGAGCTACTTAATACCTGAGAAGGGATCTTTCATTTAGGTTGGAGAGAGTCTTAAAAGTGATGTCTTTTCCAGTATGTATAATCTCCTGGTTGTGGATCATGGGGCATCTGATCTTCATCCAGAAATAGATTTCCGTGATCAGTTTCAGAAACAAGCTTAGAATTATTCCTTTAGTAACTTAATTAAAATACTTTAGCACCAAGGTCATCTTGGATGTAGATAATACAAAAACCCTCAGTATATACAAAACCTCAATATCCAAAAGGTACATTATCAAAACATAATCTCTAATTTATCCTCATTTCTACCAAATTGGGCCAAATTAAGTCTAGTTTCAGTAAACAGCCTGATTTACCTAAGTGTAACTGGTCGTATAGGCTCTTTTCAATTGGCTGTGCTAGAACTTTTCTTAAGGAATATCAATTGAACTTTTTAAAAACCTTGAGGCCAGGAAAATCATAACTTGCCCTCGGATTTTGCCTGCAGTATCTGTAGATGTGAGAGAATTCCTCCCTTCTCAAGGTTCCTAAAATATCTCAATATTCCTGCTCCTGCCAGGAGGTGACCTTCCTTATTCAGCTGATAAAGCTGTTGGGACTCTGAGTTTCCAACTCCTGGAGGGATCAGGTCAAGAGAAAAGATAAATGATTCAATTCCACTTACAAAGCAATTCCACTTACAAAGGTAAAACTTACCAAGTTGTTATAAAGGGAAAGGGAAAGTTTTCCTTATGTCTAGAAAACACAGACTAAACACCAGCAGTGTTTCAGACAAAAACATAACCATATTCATTAGTTCACTCAGTACTATGTAACTAATCTTGATCTAAATCTTGTTAACAGTTTTATGAAACAATCAGGGTTTCCATCAGAATTTCTTAACGAGTTCAGCAGTATGATCTGGAAGTTATCAGTCTTATACTTGCCAAAATCCTTTCTATGAATCTTAAGATTTTGCAAAAGCATGAGTGAAATATCTGTGAATGACAAGACTTGAAAAGGCACAGTTAAGGATCTGATTACAATGCAATTGACAAAGAAGCTTAACCAAGTTGCTGTGACATATAATATTTTAAAGATAACTAGAATTAAGACTGATAACAATACCAGGACATCTCCAAATTTTAGGAACTTCATATAATTTTTAGAACACTTGATGGATGTTTACCCATACAGTATTACCTAAGAAATTACCTAAGAAGGTTTTTTGTTTTGTTTAGTTTTTTTGCGTTATGCAGGCCTCTCACTGTTGTGGCCTCTCCCGTTGCGGAGCACAGGCTCAGCGGCCATGGCTCATGGGCCCAGCTGCTCGGCGGCATGTGGGATCTTCCCGGACCCGGGCACAAACCCAAGTCCCCCGCATCGGCAGGCAGACTCTCAACCACTGCGCCACCAGGGAAGCCCACCTAAGAAGGTTTTATCACCACTCATTTGATAGTGCTTCTCGTGTAATTTAACATACGAAATAATCTGAATTAGTGTAATATTTTTCTCTCTGAGATGCCTCAGGGGCCTTTGAAAGGTCCCAAATTAGAGGTCAAAAGAACTTCAATTTAGAATTTGATTTGAGGAAGTTTGTCAAAAATAAAGTTTTACTGGGACTCCCCTGGTGGTCCAGTGGTAAAGAATCTGCCTTCCAATGCAAGGGATGCAGGTTCCATCCCTGGTTGGGTAACTAAGATCCCACGTGCTGCAACTATTGAGCTTGCGCGCCTCAATGAGAGAACCCGCGTGCCACATACTACAGAGCCCACGCACTCTGGAGCCCACGTGCCACAACTAGAGAGAAACCCAAGCAGACCATGGGCCATAACGAAAAAGATCCCATATTCCTCAACAATGATCCCATGTGCCACAACTAAGACCCAATGCAGCCAAAAAAATAAGGGAAATATTTAAAAAATAAAGCTTTAACGAAAAGACCACCTACAGAATGGGAAAAAATATTTGCAAATGATGAGACTGGCAAGGGCTTAATTTCCAAAATATACATACAGCCCAGTATCCAAAAAAACCCAATCAAAAAATGGGCAGAAGATTTAAATAGACATTTCTCCAAAGAAGACATACAGGTGGCCGACAGGTACATAAAAAGATGTTCAATATCACTAATTATTAGAGAAATGCAAATCAAAACTATAATGAGGTATCACCTCACACCAGTCAGATTGGCTATCATTAAGAAGTCTACAGGGATTTCCCTGGTGGTCCAGGGTTAAGACTCCATGTGCCCAATGCAGGGGGCCCAGATTCCATCCCTGGTCACTAAAATCCCACATACCACAACTAAGCCCTTGTGCTGCAACTACTGAGCCCACACGCTCTAGAGCCCATGCCGTCTAAAGCCTGCGTGCCACAACTAGAGAAGCCAGTGCACCGCAATGAAGAGCCTGCAGAGCCATAATTAATTTTTAAAAGTCTACAAATAATAAATGCTGGAGGGGGTGTGGAGAAAAAGGAACCCCCTTACACTGTTGGTAGGAATGTAAATTCGTGCAGCCACTATGGAGAACAGTATGGAGTTTCCTTAAAAGAGACTAAATAGAGTTACTGTATGATCTGGTGACCTGGAGAAATTAATTTCAAAAAGATACACACACTCCAATGTTCATAGGAGCACTATTCACAATAGCCAAGACATGGAAATAACCTAAGTGTCCATGGACAAACGAATGGATAAAGACGATATGCTATATATATATACACAGTGGACTATTAGCCATAAAAAAGAATGAGACAATGCCATTTGCAGCAACATGAATGGACCTAGGGATGATTATACTAAATGAAATCAGAGACAAATATATGATACTGCTTATATGTGGAATCTAAAAAAAATCCTACAAATGAACTTATTTTACAGACAGACTCACAAACATAGAAAACAAACTTACGGTTGTCAAAGGGGAAATGGAGTGGGGGGATACATTAGGAATTTGGGATTAAAATATATATACTACTATCTATAATATAAAATAGATAACCAACAAGGACCTACTGTATAGTACAGGGAACTATACTCAATATCTTGTAATGGGGCTTCTCTGGTGGTACAGTCATTAAGAATCCACCTGCCAATGCAGGGGACGGGGATTCAAGCCCTGGTCCGGGACGATCCCACATGCCACAGAGCAACTAAGACCACGCGCCACAACTACTGAGCCTGCACTGTAGAGCCCACGAGCCACAACTACTGAAATCCGTGCACCTAGAGCCAATGCTCCACAACAAGAGAAGCCACTGCAATGAGAAGCCTGTGCACCACGATGAAGAGTAGCCCCCGCTCACCACAAAGAAGAACCAGTGCAGCCAAAAATATTTAATTTTTTAAAAATACCTTGTAGGGCTTCCCTGGTGGCGCAGTGGTTGGGAGTCCGCCTGCCGATGCAGGGGACGCAGGTTTGTACCCCAGTCTGGGAGGATCCCACATGCCGCGGAGCAGCTGAGCCCATGAGCCATGGCCGCTGAGCCTGCGCGTCCGGAGCCTGTGCTCCGCAACGAGAGAGGCCACAACAGTGAGAGGCCCGCGTACCGTAAAAATACCTTGTAATAACTATAATGGAAAAGAATCTAAAAAATACACGTATTCATACGTATATTTGTATATATACACACACATATATAACTGAATCACTTTGCTGTACATCTGAAACTAACAGCACTGTAAATCGACTATATTTCAAAAAGTTTTTTTAAATAAAGTTTTAAAACACTTGGTCAAGTACAATCCTAAGTATTGTGAAAGTATTCACTTAACTAAAGTGACAGTGAAGATTTCAAAGGCAAATACAGAAGGTTACAACAGATCACGTAAGAAACAGTCTTATTGGGAGTTCCATGGTGTTCTAGTGGTTAGGATTCAGCACTGTCACTGTGCTGTGGTCCAGGCTCAATCCCGGGTCACGGAACTGAGATCCCGTAAGCCACGTGGTGAGGTCAAGATATTAAAAAATAATAAAAGTATTACTTAAAGTAGCTCAGTATTCCAAGAAAGCTGTCTCATAACAAAAAACCAAACTCCAGGGCTTCCCTGTTGGCACACTGGTTCAGAGACCACCTGCCAATGCAGGGGACACAGGTTTGCGCCCTGGTCCCGGAAGATCCCACATGCCGCAGAATGCCTAGGCCCGTGAGCCATGGCCAGAGCCTGCACGTCTGGAGCCTATGCTCCGCAACGGGAGAAAACAAAAACAAACTCCAGTCTTGTATCAGCTTAAATAAATAAAATACTTTTTAAAATAAATTTATTTTTGGCTGCATTGGGTCTTCGTTGCTGCGTGCAGGCTTTCTCTAGTTGCAGCGATGGGGGGCTACTCTTCGATGCAGTGCATGGGCTTCTCATTGCAGTGGCTTCTCATTGCAGAGCCCAGGCTCTAGGCACATGGGCTTCAGTAGTTGTGGCGCACAGGCTCTAGAGCACAGGCTCAGTAGTTGTGGCACACAGGCTTAGTTGCTCCACGGCATGTGGGATCTTCCTGGAACAGGGCTCAAACCCGTGTCCCCTGCATTGGCAGATGGATTGTTAACCACCACGCCAACAGGGAAGCTCTATCAGCTTACTTTTAATAACAAAATTAATTTACTTAGATTGAATTCAGTGTAATCTTATCCAGTTCTGACCACAAACAAAACTCTTTTCTCAAGTTTCCTCTTCCACAACTTCCTATATCCATAGGAGTTTGTCCCTTATTCTTTTCCCATCCAGAAACAACCAGCTCTAGGACAAATCTATTCTTTAACAAAAATATCTCCATTTTTCATACCTTCTTGCCAACAACATATATCCTACTTCCTTTACATACTGAAATGTTTCCCTTATTTTTAGTAGTTTTTAATTATCACAATTTTTAACCCTTAAAAACTTTAATCTCTAGCAAAAACCAAGAGGCAAGCAACTGTGAAATGTTTATCATACCAGCATTTTCTGATTAGCAAACTTAGGAACATCTTCTATAACCTAAAACATTTTCTCATAGAAAATGTGGTACACGACATGTTTGGGTTTATTAGACATATCTTTTGTCCTCTTGTTAGAGAAAAACTAAATTAGGTAAACAGACTTGCTGTAAACAGACTTGTTTAGCAAGTGTTCCACTATTTCATCTTATTTAAAAATGATTTAGACATTCAATTTTCATCATTTTACCTTCATTTAGGAAAACTCAAGTTACCAAAAATCTGGAAAAACAACTATTCCTAAAGAGTTCACCTAAAAGCTTTTATCCCATTTATCTCTATTACTTATGACAATATCATACCAAGTTAATCTTTTCTTGCTGACAAAATTTGCAACAGGGATAATGAGAATTTATTGATTTTCAGTAAACCTAAGTACAATAAAAGTATCATACTTGATGACTCTAAAGACAGGTCTGTATTAAACCAAACTTAATATCTGGTATTAAACTTAGTTTAATACTGACTACTCCCCCAGATCACATGAACTTGAAATTCATTTGGGTTAATTTCTGTTGTATTCCTGAGAATTTATATAAGCACTTAATTCCCTTTGAGCCAATCAATTAGAGCTCATTTACAAATTAATTTTTAAAGACAGAACTAGAGATCCCATAGTTTCATTTTAAAACAATCATAAATTAGACGTCTAAAACACATTAATTTATAACAGTTGGAATAAGTTTACTTGAGTTTTAAAACGCTTCTTTTCCCATTTCCTCTCAGTTTCAGGTTCTACCAGGTAAGCTGAGACCATAGTCTCAGACAGTGTGAGCTGTGTTTGCATTTCAAGGAAATAAGTTATAACTTAACCTTTTACCTAGGAGTACTTTTGCTCTCTCAGGGCCAGAATTTTGAAAAGAATTTTTAAAAAAATTTTACTTTCTTTATACAGTATGTTATTAGTTATCTATTGTATACATATTAGTGTACATATGTCAATCCCAATCTCCCAATTTATCCCACCACCATCCCCCCCCAAAAAAGAATTTTTTTTTAAATCAAGCCAGACGTCTCTAACTGCATATGCAAAAAAAAAAAAAAAAAAGTTTTAGGGCTTCCCTGGTGGTGCAGTGATTAAGAATCCGCCTGCCGACGCAAGAGATACGGGTTCGAGCCCTGGTCTGGGAAGATCCCACATGCCGCAGAACAACTAAGCCTGTGCGCCACAACTACTGAGCCTGCGTTCTGGAGCCCACAAGCCACAGCTACTGAGCCTGTGTGCCACAACTACTGAAGCCCACGCGCCTAGAGCCCATGCTCCCAACAAGAGAGTCCACCACAATGCAAAGCCATTTTTCTCCAGTTTAAACATTCTGGCCATGTGGTATTAGAACAAAGTCATCTTTCTTTTCATAGAAACATAGCTGAAGATTTCCCAATTTTGTAAAATACACCCCAGAGGACTACAAGATGCAATAAAGCTCCAATTTCCCTTTTTTTCATACAGCTGGTATTACCAGAAACAGATCAGAACCAGGCAACCCAGTGCTGAGAGGCCTCTCAGGATCACAGTTCCCTAGCACAAGAATGGAAGATTTCCTACCTGTTGTTCCAGATAGGGGTACCAACGAGCCTTGGTTTAACAGGGAGTTTCCCAGTCACCGCAAGGGCAGCGTGGGATGGCTGAAGCACTCCTCAACCCAGAAGAGAACACTCCAATTAAAGCAGCATTTTGGGGACTCCTCTGGTGGCCCAGTGGGTAAGACTCAGTGCTCCCAGTGCTGGGGCCCTGGGTTCAATCCCTGGTCGGGGAACTAGGTTCCACAAGCATGCTGCAACTAAGAGTCCGTGTGCCACAACTAAAAGATCCCACGTGCCACAACAAAGACCTGGTGCAGCCAAAATAAATATAGTTTTTAAAAAAAGCATTTTGCTCAAAACCAGACCACCAAGTCCTATGCTTTCTCCCACCCCACCCTCCAAAGGAAAAGTTCCATTCAAGGCAACCCAGTACGGAAAAGTATCCTGGTGTGGTCACATGAGAGGCCCACGTACTGCAAAAAAAAAAAAAAAAAAAAAAAAGTGTGATGGGGCTTTCCTGGTGGCACAGTTGTTGGGAGCCCGCCTGCCAATGTGGAGGACACGGGTTCGTGCCCTGGTCTGGGAGGATCCCACGTACCGCGGAGCGGCTGGGCCCGTGAGCCATAGCTGCTGAGCCTGCGCGTCCGGAGCCTGTGCTCCACAACGGGAGATGCCACAGTGGTGAGAAGCCCACGTACCACAAAAAAAATCGGTGTGAGGGAAAGGGTCACAGGTGAGTAATCAGCTCCTGTACAATTCTCTGGTTGATGATGAGATAACAGCATGATGTTTTGAGAATCTCAGTTATCAACCTTCTGGTTCCAACTGGTCTGGGGTCTATGTGCTGGTGGTCAGCATGCAGTTAACTTCCTCCACCTGGTGGGGGTTTAGTTTCTGCAAAAGAACTCAAGGGTATGGCTCAGGATATTATCTGTATCCCTGGAGGAGGAACTCAAGGTTCTCGACTTTGTTTTATGGCTAAACTATTATTTTGTCTTGCTTGACTGGTTTCCTTTGTTTCTGCATTTTCTCAATCTCATTAAATTTGCTCTTTGGAAAAGCGAACACTTCTACACTGTTGCTGGGAAGCTAAGTTGGTGCAGCCACTTTGGAAAACAGTATGGAGGTTCCTCAGAAAACTAAAAATAGAATTACCATATATATGAGGGACTTCCCTGGGAGTCCAGTGGTTAAGACTCTGTACTTCCACTGCAGGGGGCACAGGTTCAATCCCTGGTCAGGGAACTAAGATCCCAAATGCCATGTGGTGCAGCCAAAAAAAAAAAAAAAAAAAGGAATTACCATATGATCCAGCAATCCTAATCCTGGAAATATATCCACACAAAACTATAATTTTAAAAGATATATTCACCCCTATGTTCATAGCAGCACTATTCACAATAGCCAAGACAATGAAACAACCTAAATGTCCATCAACAGATGAATGCATAAAGATGTTATACACACACACACACGATGGAATACTATTCAGCCATGAAAAAGAATGAAATAATGCCATTTGCAGCAACATGGATGGACCTAGAGATTATCATACTAAGTGAAGTAAGTCAGACAGAGAAAGACAAATACCATATGATATCACTTATATCTGGAATCTAAACTATGACACAAAGGAACCTATCTATGAAACAGAATCACGGACATAGAAAACAGATTGGTGGTTGGGCTAGGTGGGGTGTTGGGGGAGGGATGGAGTGGGAGGTTGGGGTTAGCGGATGTATTATATACAGGATGGATAAACACCAAGGTCCTACTGTGTAGCACAGGGAACTATATTCAATATTCTATGACAAACCATAATGGAGAGGAGGAACCAAGATGGTGGAGTAGAAGCACATGCTCTCACTCCCTCTTGTGAGGACACCAGAATCACAACTAGCTGCTGGACAGTCATCGACAGGAAGACACTGGAACTCACCAAAAAGATACCCCACATCCAGAGACAAAGGAGAAGGCACAATGAGACAGTAGGAGGGGCACAATCACAGTAAAATCAAATCCCATAACGACTAGGTGGGTGACCCACAGACTGGAGAACACTTATACCACAGAAGTCCACCCACTGGACTGAAGGTTCTGAGCCCCACATCAGGCTTCCCAACCTGCGGGTCCAGCAATGGGAGAAGGAATTCCTAGAGAATCAGACTTGGAAGCCTAGTGGGAATTGATTGCAGGAATTCAACAGGACTGCGGGAAACAGAGACTCCACTCTTGGAGGGCACACACAAAGTAGTGTGCGAATCGGAACCCAGGGGAAGGAGCAGGGGCCCCAGGGGAGACTGAACCAGACCTACCTGCTAGTGTTGGAGGGTCTCCTGCAGAGGCGGGGGTGGGGGGCTGTGGCTCCCTGTGGGGACAAGGACACTGGCAGCAGAAGTTCTGGGAAGTAATCCTTGGTGTGAGCCTTCCCAGAGTCTGTCATTAGCCCCACCAAAGCGCCCAGGTAGGTTCCAGTGTTGGGTTGCCTCAGGCTAAACAACCAACAGGGAGGGAACCCAGCCCAACCCATCAACAGTCAAGTGGATTAAAGTTTTACTGAGCTCTGCCCATCAGAGCAACAGTCAGCTCTACCCACCACCAGTCCCTCCCATCAAGCCTCTTAGATAGCCTCATCCACCAGAGGGCAGACAGCAGAAGCAAGAACTACAATCCTGCAGCCTGTGGAACAAAAACCACATTCACAGAAAGATAGACAAGATGAAAAGGCAGAGGGCTATGTACCAGATGAAGGAACAAGATAAAATCCCAGAAAAACAACTAAATGAAGTGGGGATAGGCAACCTTCCAGAAAAAGAATTCAGAATAATGATAGTGAAGATGATCCAGGACCTCGGAAAAAGACTGGAGGCAAAGATTGAGAAGATGCAAGAAATGTTTAACAAAGACCTAGAAGAATTAAAGAACAAACAAACAGAGATGAACAATACAATAAGTGAAATGAAAACTACACTAGAAGGAATCAATAGCAGAATAACTGAGGCAGAAGAACAGATAAGTGACCTGGAAGACAGATGGTGGAATTCACTGCTGCGGAACAGAAGAAAAAAGAATGAAAAGAAATGAAAACAGCCTAAGAGACCTCTGGGACAACATTAAACGCAACCAACATTTGCATTATAGGGGGTCCCCGAAGGCGAAGAGAGAGAGAAAGGACCAGAGAAAATATATAAAGAGATTACAGTCGAAAACTTCCCTAACATGGGAAAGGAAATAGCCACCCAAGTCCAGGAAGCACAGCGAGTCCCATACAGGATAAACCCAAGGAGAAACACACCGAGACACATAGTAAATCAAACTGGCAAAAATTAAAGAAAAAGAAAAATTATTGAAAGCAAGGGAAAAATGACAAATAACATACAAGGGAACTCCCATAAGGTTAACAGCTGATTTCTCAGCAGAATCTCTACAAGCCAGAAGGGAGTGGCGTGATATACTTAAAGTGATGAAAGGGAAGAACCTACAACCAAGATTACCCGGCAAGGATCTCTTTCAGATTCGATGGAGAAATCAAAAGCTTTACAGACAAGCAAAGGCAAAGAGAATTCAGCACCACCAAACCAGCTCTACAACAAATGCTAAAGGACCTTCTCTAAGTGGGAAACACAAGAAAAGAAAAGGATCTACAAAAACAAACCCAAAACAATTAAGAAAATGGTCATAGGAACATACATATAGATAATGACCTTAAACGTGAATGGATTAAATGCTCCAACCAAAAGACACAGGTTTCATGAATGGATACAAAAACAAGACCCATATATATGCTGTCTACAAGAGACCCACTTCAGACCTAGGGACACATACAGACTGAAAGTGAGGGGATGGAAAAAGATATTCCATGCAAATGGAAATCAAAAGAAAGCTGGAGTAGCAATACTCATATCAGATAAAATAGACTTTAAAATAAAGAATGTTACAAGAGACAAGGAAGGACATTACATAATGATCAAGAGATCAATCCAAGAAGAAAATATAACAATTGTAAATATTTACGCACCCAACATAGGAGCACCTCAATACATAAGGCAACTGCTAACAGCTACAGAAGAGGAAATCGACAGTAACACAATAATAGTGGGGGACTTTAACACCTCACTTACAGCAACAAGACAGATCATTCAAAATGAAAATAAATAAGGAAACAGAAGCTTTAAATGACACAACAGACCAGACAGATTTAATTGACATTTACAGGACATTCCATCCAAAAACAGCAGATTACACTTTCTTCTCAAGTGCACATGGAACATTCTCCAGGATAGATCACATCTTGGGTCACAAATCAAGCCTCAGTAAATTTAAGAAAATTGAAATCATATCAAGCATCTTTTCTGACCACAACAATATGAGATTAGAAATGAACTACAGGGGGAAAAAACGTAAAAACAAACACATGGAGGCTAAACAATATGTTACTAAATAACCAAGAGATCACTGAAGAAATCAAAGAGGAAATCAAAAAACACCTAGAGACAAATGACAATGAAAACACGACGATCCAAAACCTATGGGATGCAGCAAAAGCAGTTCTAAGAGGGAAGTTTATAGCTATACAAGCCTATCTCAAGAAACAAGAAAAATCTCAAGTAAACAAACTAACACCTAAAGGAACTAGAGAAAAAAGAACAAACACAACCCAAAGTTAGCAGACAGAAAGAAATCATAAAGATCAGAGCAGAAATAAATGAAATAGAAACAAAGAAAACAATAACAAAGATCAATAAAACTAAAAGCTGGTTCTTTGAGAAGATAAACAAAATTGATTAACCATTAGCCAGACTCATCAAGAAAAAGAGGGAGAGGACTCAAATCAATATAATTAGAAATGAAAACGGAGAAGTTACAACAGACACCACAGAAATACAAAGCATCCTAAGAGACTACTACAAGCAACTCTATGCCAATAAAATGGACAACCTGGAAGAAATGGACAAATTCTTAGAAAGGTATAACCTTCCTAGAATGAACCAGGAAGAAACAGAAATTATGAACAGACCAATCACAAGTAATGAAACTGAAACTGTTATTAAAAATCTTCCAACAAATAAAAGTCCAGGACTAGATGGCTTCACAGGTGAATTCTATCAAACATTTAGAGAACAGCTAACACCCATCCTTCTCAAACTCTTCCAAAGAATTGCAGAGGAAGGAACACTCCCAAACTCATTCTACAAGGCCACCATCACCCTGATACCAAAACCCAACAGAGATACTACAGAAAAAGAAAATCACAGACCAATATCACGGATAAATATAGATGCAAAATTCCTCAACAAAATACTAGCAAACAGAATCCAACAACACATTAAAAGGATCACACACCATGATCAAGTGGGATTTATCCCAGGGATGCAAGGATTCTTCAATATATGTAAATCAATCAATGTGATACACCATATAAACAAATGGAAGAATAAAAACCATATGATCTGGGGCTTCCCTGGTGGCGCAGTGGTTGAGAGTCCGCCTGCCGATGCAGGGGACACGGGTTCGTGACCCGGTCCGGGAGGATCCCACATGCCACAGAGCAGCTGGACCCGTGAGCCATGGCCGCTGAGCCTGCGTGTCCAGAGCCTGTGCTCTGCAACAGGAGAGGCCCGCGTACTGAAAAAAAAAAAAAAACAACAAACAAACCATATGATCATCTCAATAGATGCAGAAAAAGCTTTTGACAAAATTCAACACCCATTTATGATAAAAACCCTCCAGAAAGTGGGCACAGAGGGAACCTACCTCAACATAATAAAGGCCATATATGACAAACCCATAGCAAACATCATTCTCAATGGTGAAAAACTGAAAGCATTTCCTCTAAGATCAGGAATGAGACAAGGATGCCCACTCTCACCACTATTATTCAACACAGTTTTGGAAGTCCTAGCCATGGCAATCAGAGAAGTAAAATACAAATTGGAAAAGAAGTATAACTGTTACTGTTTGCAGATGACATGATACTAAAATAGAGAATCCTTAAAATGCCATCAGAAAACTACCAGAGCTGTCCCCAGGAAGACCCCCCCCCAGGGTCCTGCTCAGTTTCATTTCTTCAGGGTATTGTTTGTTTAGGAAAAGAGAAAAATTAAATGTCAGTGAGAAGGGAGAGACACTCACCCCTTAAAAAAAAAAAAGGAAAAAAAATGATTGTGGGAGAATCTAAGTAATGCCCTTGTGACTGTTACCAAACCAGGATCATTTTGCCCAACGTGCAGCAAGCCAAAACGCTGAGATGTCAGGGTTTGCAGCAAAGAGAGGATTTATTCACAAGGCAGCCAAGCAAGGAGACACAACAAGTCTCAGATTCACCTCCTGGAAGGCAAGGGACGCCAGGTGTTTACGGAATAAAGAAGCAAGGCAGTGTGAGGCGTGGGGGCACTGAGGATGGGTAACTGGAAAAAGTTGCGGTGACTGTCATTCTGCACAGGCGTAACTAAGCTACAGGCCTCTGCACATGCAAAAATGGAGGTGCTTAGCATGATCTGAGGGTGACCTTTTGATGTCAAAAGGTCACCAAGTGGACACGTGGGCAGGCCCAGTTGGAGGGTCAGTGGTCCTATCCAACCTTAACAAGATCAGCTCAAACTAGACACAGCTGACTCCAAGCTCCTAGAAAACAACTGGGACAAACACTGTTTAGGCTACATGCTGCTTGGAGGACATGCAAGTCTCAAAATGAATTACCTTGATTAGTGAAAGCAGATGAAATGGGTTTGACTGATAATTACCCAGTTTTACCACCACGCCCCTTCTTTTGATCATTCCTCAATCTCGAGAGAAGAGGGGGCGATGACTCAATGTAATTCCTGCCGATAAGAGGCATAGGGCTAACACAGCACTGTATTCAATGAATCAACTATACTCCAATTAAAAAAACCCAAAAGCATAGGGCTAACAAAAGCTTCAGGAATGCTACTGTTTAGTGCTCACTTGAAAACATTCTCTTGTTCCCAGTTTCAAGTTAGCACTTTGATCCCAAGAAACAGATACCACCTATGTGCCAGCTGTCAAAGGCCCAAGATTGATCATTGAAACGGCGGACAAATACGTACCCTGAGGGGGCACACACTGTTAAAATTCAGGCTTTTTTTAGGGATTTTATCTAGGTCACGGTCAAAGCCAGGGATCAGTGTCTTACCTTTTTACATATTGGAGAGTCGCAATCATTATCAGTGTGGCTGAAACACTTAAATATGGAAGGAACACAGGCTGGGGAAAAATAAGTATGTTTTCTATCCTCACCTAATATAACCTTGACAGGGGTAGACTACAGTCTTTTTTTTTTAAATCTGAGGTCCCAGGGACCAAATTTCACCTTAGACAAGGAAAAACACGACAGGAAATTCTGTTGATTAGCCTAATCTGATATGTTACAGTGAAGTTAGGGACAGTCAAAAACTTAATGACAGGTACTTCCCTGGTGGTCCAGTGGTTAAGACTTCATGCTTCCCATGCAGGGGGCTCACTTTCAATCCCTGGTTGGGAAACTAAGATCCCACATGCCTCGTGGTGCAGCCAAAACAAATAATTTAAAAAAAAATTAATGACAGGCAGGATCAAGGGGTCAGCATGATCAAATACAGAAAAAGGTTTTGGATGAAATATCCAACAGCTAAGGAGAGAGTACCTGCTTTTGCACAAGTATGAGAAGTCCCAATCATTGAATTGTCCTTGCAAGCCTTACTTTCTTTCTTGTGGCTTCTTTCTGAAAAGCCGCTTAAGATCTGTTAGCGGTTCACTTGCCCACTGGGAGAAGTCGGTGTACGGGGTCTGGAGCCAGCCAGGGCTTGGACGATCTCGGTCGACAGTTCTCCTATGCAGTGTGGTTTCCATTTCCCATCACGTTCCACACAAGGTCCAGTCTAGGGAGAATGAAGCTGGTCTTCCGGATGTTCACTCTTGTAAGATTTCAGTCTAGAGGGTCATCTCCTCCTCCTCTAAGAGCTTCCTAACATGGTTTTGCCACGAATCCAAAGTTGCGGATCGAAATGCAGCAGAACCCAGCTATTCCCCGGAACCCCCACAATTGCCTCCTGATAGTGGAAACTGCAACCCCGGCTAGAGCTTCCCTTCTGTCAGGGAGCAAGTCTCTCTGTCCTTATGAGAGTTCAAAACCCAAGTATTTAACAGAGGGCAGAGAACTATGCCTTTTTCTTGGACACCTTATAACTTCATTCAGTCATAAAGTTCAAAATCAAAACTGTATTCTGGCCTCAGGTGTCCTTTGTTTTACTGGCAATCAGAACGATACCATCCACATACTGGAACAGGGCTCCCTCGTTTACTTGAAGGGCCTTCAAATATTTCACCAGGATTTCTACAAACATCAGGGGGGAATTTTTAAGGCCCTGAGGACTTCCTGTCCAGCAATACTGTTGTTTTACCCATGTATCTAGATCTTCCCATTAAAAGCAAACCATTCTTGGGGTTCAAATCTCAAGGGTATGCAAAACAAACAAACCCCCAAACCTCCTTCAAATCCAGTTCAGTAAACCAACAAAAATCTCTGGTGAGCAGTAGGGAGGAGAGTGTATGGATTAGGGACTACTGGATGAGTTATCTTCCACAATTCGATTAATTGCTTTTAAGTAACGCACAAACCAATATTCATCTCTACCTGGTTCTAGACTGGTAAAACTGGAGTATAAGGTGACTCGCAGGGACGCATTCACTCATATTCGAGGAAGGCTGTTAGGAGGGGATGAATTCCATGCTTTCCCTGCTCCTTTACTGGGTACCCCATAAGGTTTGGAATTTTTGCCCCAGGGCACAGCCTCAGCTGTACGGGTGTAGCTGTCTTTGCTTTTCCAGCCTCCCATCTGCCCATACCTCTGGACTCACCTTCTGCAGTACCTCTTCCAGAATGGCTGCCGGCTGTTCTCTTTGACGTCGGAGCAATAGAGCCTGCGATGTACAAGCCTGCTCTGGGGGAACTGTGGTGTCCACTCCTCCAGGTGCAAAGGTAACCTTGGCATTTACTTTAGTTAGTAAATCTCATCCCGGAAGGGGACTGGGGCATTCAGGCTTGTCCAGAAAGCTCTGCTTCAGATGGGCCCTCCTCCACCTGAGAGTCGAGCAGCTAGAGAAAAGGCTTTTTCAAGGTTTCTCCGGACACCCCAGTTGCTAACATAAGACTCAGAAGAAAATTTAGTAAACAGAGTAAGTGGCCCCCTGCCATAATCACCCAGGGCTCCATATGGGAGATACTGAGACAGTCAGGATTTAAAGGAGCCTCTGGGCCCTGTCTTTCCTGGTCACTGTCTTTCTCAGTTAACTCTGGCATCTGAGGTGCCACTTGTTTACCTTCTTCAAGAGTCTTACTTAGGATGTCCCTGCTCTTTGCAATACGCACATTGGCGGGATCCCACTATCAGATGGCCTGCTGCCTCTGGCCGGGTCCCTCGCGGGGGTCCTCCATTTGGTCCAGCTCTTCCCTCTGCTACGGCAGCCGCCAGCCGAGCGCTCCGCTGTTTCATTCTCCAGTGTTCCCTTTTCTCCTGAGCCTGCTCCCTGCCGTTAGAAACTTTAAAGGCAATTTCAACAAGTTGAGACAAGGACATCCCTAAAGTCCCTCCCACCTTTGCAGGTTCTTCTGTATGCTGGGAGCACTCTGATCAATAAGTCACATTAACCATCCTTAGATTCTTTGCAGCCTCAGGGTCTCTACCTGTATATTGCCTATAAGCTTTAAAGACCCTTTCTAGAAATTCTGAAGGATCCTCACTCAGTTTCTGTCTTACCTCCTGTACTTCACTGAGGCTTCACTGTCTCGGTGCCCTTCTTCGTAAGCCTGCAGGAATGCAGTCTCCATGATGCTTAAGTTTCAGCCCATCTCCAGCATTCACAGTCCAGTTAGGATCCACTGTTGGTACAGCTCCGCTTGCAGCAGCCCATAGGGGGCTGCCAGGGCTTTCTGTATGCAGCCGACCCGCCTCCTCAGCACCACTCAACATTCTTCTGAAGTGAGGAGGGTGTTTATTCAATGTTGAACACCTGCCCAAGCTGGGCTGTGGGTGGGGATGAGGGCTTCCCTGGTGGCGCAGTGGTTGACAGTCCGCCTGCCAATGCAGGGGACGCGGGTTCGTTCCCCGGTCCGGGAAGACCGCACATGCCGTGGAGCGGCTGGGCCCGTGAGCCATGGCCGCTGGGCCTGCGGTCTGGAGCCTGTGCTCCGCAACAGGAGAGGCCACAACAGTGAGAGGCCCGCGTACCGCAAAAAAAAAATAATAATAATACCGATGAAAAAATATTTTCCATTATCTTTGGGTCATCTCCAGAAGGTGGCATACCGTTCTTCCAAAGGAAATAAATCCGAAGTTGCCAAGGGGGGATGGACCCAGAGCCACCCCCTCATCTGCCCAGTCTCAGTGTCCACACCCCATCGGGGACTTACCTGAATGGATACTGCCCTGCCTGAGAATGGGTAGCTCCCTGGCCAAATCCAGTGCCCTGGAAGGTATGAGCGGGGAGACCATGCCTATTTCTCCATCCTCAGAGACTGCGAGGGCACCCTCCCCCCCAAGCCAGAGACTGTGGCTCAGGCACCAGCAATGAAGGAGCAGCGGCGCCATCATATGGGGGCGGGGGAAAAGCAGTCGGGGTGTCCCACTAAACCCACAGCAAGTCCCCCTCCTCCTGAATCAAGCAAAACAGGTTTCTTTGCCTTCCCTTCCTGTTGGGCCTTCATCTTCTCTGCACATGCTTTATTCTGATACAATAACATAAAAGCCTGTACATAAGGTATTCCATCCCATTTTTCTTCCCATTTACAAAATAAATCTAGTTGTAAACTTGTACTGTAACCTAAGGATCCATTTTTAGGCCATTATGCTCCAGAGTCTAAAGGATATCGTGGAACAAACAAACCAGACCAAAAACAAGACCGAACCCAGCGCCTCGGGCCTCCAACCCAGGTATGGAGCACCTGAGCAGCTGGAACCTTTTATATTTTCTACCGAAATCCTGCCACGTGGGCCTCCACCCTCCGCCCTCTCCCCACCCCCCAATCCGGACGGCAATGCCAAGCAACCTAGGCACACGTGTGTTACTCACCCAAAAGACATCTTCCAAACCCAAAACCGTTTCTTTGCTGCAAAACAAAGCTAGGCGCCGAAGGCCCACGGCGTCTCACTGAGGAAACCCGGGGCACAGTCCCCGGGACAAAAGCACGAGACAGCTGCTTGGACTCAAAATACCAGCAAGGGGCCGACCAGCCACGGGCGAAAGGCCCGTCTGGACTCACCCCCGGCCGGCTCACCATCTTTGTCCCCGAACCTTTTGCGTGACGTGCAGCGGGCCAAATCGCTGAGACGCCGAGGTTTGCAGCAGAGAGGGTTCAGCTCACAAGGCAGCCACGCGGGGAGACAGAAGAGAAAGGCTCAGACCTGCCTCCCGGAAGGCAAGATGCTCGGGGTATATTATGGGATGACCAATAAAGCAGCAGGGTGGTCCGAGGCGTGGGGAGAGTGGGGATAGGTGATTGGGAAAAGGCGTGGTCATCGTCATCCTGAGCAGGTGTGGCTCAGCTACAGGCCTCTGCACCTTCAAAACTGGAGGGGTGGGAATTCCCTGGCGGACCAGCGGTTAGGACTCTGCGCTTCCACTGCAGGGGGCACGGGTTCCATCCCTGGTCGGAGAACTAAGATCCTGCAAGCCGCGTGGCGTGGCCAAAGGAAAAAAAAAAGAGGCGCTTAGCACGATCTGAGGGTGGCTCTCTGACGTCAAAAGGCCACCCATGTGGAGGGTCAGTGGTCCTATCCAGTCTTAACCAGCTCAGCTCAAACTAGACACAGCTGACTCCAAGCTCCTGGAAGACAACTCGGAGAAACATCTTATTGCGTAGGCTCCGTGCTGCTTGGAGGACTGCAAGTCTTAAATGACCTTGATTACTGACGGCAGGTGAAATGGGTTTGACCAATAATCACCCAACAAGGAAGTGTTAGAGCTGCCACATGAACCCAGGCAGTATGACCGCAGAGTCCATCCTCCCGGTCCCTGTGCCGCTTCAGGGAGAGGCATGCGGATCCCAAACCTGGCAGGGAGGGTGTCAGGCATAAGGCTGCTCCTTTAGTGAGCCCCCTGTGTGTTGTGTGTGTGTGTGTTCGCATAATGTGTGCCATAATATCTAATAGTTGTAAATACAGTCGCTCCTCATGGCCCCCCGGTTCTATCCTGTGAGTTGGCCTACTCGCTCAGTGTTATTCGTAACCCCAAAAGCAATACTCCTGGTGCTTTTGCTGCCGTTTGCATGCGCAAAGTAGCAACATTTTGAGTTGCCCGATGCACGTGTTCCCGGCTGAAGCCAAACAAGGCAACACGCGGCCTTCTTGTTTTAGCTCAAACCTACTTAATCGCAGGCCTTTTTTTTGCATTTTTCTGCTTTTTCTTGATGATTTTGCCATTTAAACAAAATGGCCCCCAGGCACCGTGCCGAGCATCAGCTAGTGTTTCTGAGCACAAGGAGGGTGGGGTGTGTCTTAAAGCATCTTCGCTCAGGCCTGAGTCATTATGCTCTGAGTTCAACACTAGCGAATCAGTAATGTATACTAATGAAAGTGTCTTGAAACAAAAAACACACACAGAACAAGGCTGTATGTTGATCGGTCGATGTGGCCCGAGGCTCACAGAAACCTCACCCTGTGTTTCCCCAGGCAGGAATGGTTGGTTCAGTGTCTGCTAATCCAGTGTCTGCGGCCACTTTATGGAATCTAACTACCATGAATGAGAGTTGATCGTGTGTGTGTTTGGAGAATGAGTGGACGTGGGTGTGCAGCCTTGCAGTGACAGGGACAGATGTTCCCTAAAGCAAGGAATTGTACTTTAGAGCTACAGTCCCTGGGGCTATCAATCCTTTATCTCACCCAACCAGGCAGCTGGACTGACCAGTCCCAGGTGAATGTGGGATCACGGGGTGGGGGGTCACACAGGAACCCAGCACTCCCCTCCTCTCCTGAGATCTTATACTACCCTCATAGAGTCACTTTCCCACTTTCTAAAAGGCATTTTTTCGTGTCCTCCCTCCCCAGGCGTCTCCCTTTCCCCGCCCCCTGCGGTAACTGTTTCACAGAAGCACTTCATCCCGGGTCTCCTGGCCCCTTCCTGGCAGCAAGCAGTCCGGTGCCTCCCATTGTGAAGCAACAGAACAGGAGCCCTTGTCCCCGTGCCCTCCTGCCACTGTCACCCCACTCACCTCCTCCCCTTCTCGGTTAAACTCCCCCAGGGTTCTCTGCGTTTGCTTCCACCTCTTCGCTCTCATCCTGCGAGCTTTCCTCCGCGTGACCCCACTGAAATCCCTCTAGTTTTGCCCAATCCAGCCCCTCGGTGGCATTCTATTCAGTTTCCCACTCTCCTGTTAGCATTCCTGCCGGCACTGCCTCCTGGCTCGCTTTCCACCTTTCCCTTGCTTGCTTCGCTGCCGCTCAGACTCTGAATATTGGGGTGACCCAGAGCACAGTCTTCTATTGTCAATACTCAGGCCCCAGGAGATCATCTCTAATAGGTGGCTTTAAATACTAGCTTCACTGATGTCTTCTGAGGTTCTGGCTTCAACTTCCTTTTGGAGCCCAGACTCGTGTCCACCCACCCACCCGATGTCTCCCCTTGGATATCTAATGAGCACCGTGAGCTCAGCATAAGAAAACCTTGATTTCACCCCCTAAGCACGTTCCTCCTCTATCTTCCCACCTTGGTGAGTTGCACCACTTTCCACCCAGTCGCTTGGGCCCCTAACCTAGGAGTCAGGGTCATCGCTGGTTCCTGTTTTGCTCACGGCTTCCCCACGTCCATCCATCTCGCTGGACCTGCTCACTCTCATGGTCTCTGCCTTGTTCACCCTAATCCACACCACCAGCATCTCTAGCTTGGACGGATGCTGTAGCCTCTTTCTACTCTACTCCCTCTTTGGGGGAAACCAACTCCCCCCAAAACCAAGTTCTTCCTACGAGTCTATGATTAACCTCTCTACCCAAAACTTTATATCCTTTCTGTCCTGCTCCTGTCCCCCTCAAGACTGAGGAGAATCAAAGAAAAGGGGGGCGGTTGAAGTCAATCAGGACCCTACGGGGCCCTCCTGGATACAAAAGCCTTTCCGTGTCTCCTGTTTCTTGTTTGTAGAAAAAGGCTTTAGTCTCCTAGACTTTCCCTGAGTTCCAAAGAGCAGATTCAAGCAGTTACTAATTAGGGAAGTGAGGGAACACAGAAACACAGGAAAGAGCAGGCCCCAAAAGTCCTCAAGAAAACAGCAGGGTCCCAGAGGGAATTGAAAGTCTTAACCAGTCACATAGGTTCTATGTAAATAATAAAACACCTCAACCATTACTTTTGCTCTCTCTTAGAAAGAAATTAAGGGATCAAAAGACCATGATTTACTAGTTTGCTTTGCAGGAACAGACAGGTTGATCACCAGTGATACATGGGGTCACAAGACATATGAGGGCCAGAAGGTTGCAACTAAGGTCTTATCAGGAAGCTGAAATCACAAAGACCCTCTTTACCTTTTTTTTTTTTCACCTTTAAAAACCTTGCGCCCCAGCCAGCCAGCAAGATGGATCTGAGACAAGCCTAGGTCTCTCATCTGCTAGGTTGGCACCTCCTGGACTAATTAACCTTTCTCTGCTCCAAACTCTGACGTTTCGGTTTGTTTGGGCCTCACTGCGTGTCGGGCACAACAACTTGAATTTGACAACACCCCACTCCCCAACTTTGTTCTCCACAAAGCAGCCAGGGTGATCTTTTAAAAAAGCAGAAACCAGGAACTTCCGTGGCAGTCTAGTGGTTAAGACTTCCAATGCAGGGGACACGGGTTCGATCCCTGGTCGGGGAACTAAAATCCCACATGCCTTGTGGCGTGGCCAAAAAAGAAAAAAAAAAAAAAGCAAACCAGATCTTGCCATGCCTCTGGCTTAAGTCCGCAAGGGCTTCCCTCACACTTACAATAGGAGCTGAAGGCCTTCAATCCAGCCCCTGCCTGCTTCCCTCTCGTGCCGGATCCCCTCCCTCCCTCTTGCTCCCGATGGCCCCACCCCGGGAAGCAGTTCCTGCCTCAGGAACACTGGCTCTGCCTCTTCCTCCCCCGTGGGGCTCAGCTTTCCACCCACCCTGTTTCATTTCTTCCACGGCCCCATCACTCGTTCCCCTGCCCGGGCCCCGTCATACTAGCAGCCCGCACGCCCCCAGACTCAGCTGAGCTCGTGACAGTGAGGACCTGCTAGTCCCGCTCCTTGCTGACCCCTAGCGCCAGCACAGTGCTTGGGACGCAATATGTGCTCAATAAGTGTCACTGAGCAAATCTCAGTGACTGAGAGCAAGCCGGTAAGTCGTTCACACCTGAAAAAGTGCTCCTACGGCAGGAAGGACCTATGAGTAGACACAGTTAGTCACCTTCTCTGCCTTGATGCCCGCACTGCAGCAGCAGGGGAGGAGCCTACCTAAAAAATCCAGACCCCAGGGACCTCCCTGGTGGTCCAGTGGGTAAGACTCCTGTGCTCCCAATGCAGGGGGCTGGGGTTAGGTCCCTGGATGGGGAACTACATCCCACATGCCACAACTAAAGATCCCACGTGCTGCAACGAAGATCCTGTATGGTGCAACTCAAGACCCGGGCAGCCAAATAAATAAATATTTTTTTAAAATCCAGACCCCAGACACACCCCCGAGACTGATTCATTACAGTTCAGGCTCTAATTAGGCATTTTAAGCAGGTACCTCAGGGGATCCCACTATGGATCCCCTCCCCCTCCATACCTTGTGAAACACTGGTTTGGAGCATACAAAGTACCATCACTATTTTGAATTCTCTGTTTTCAACATTTATCTTTTGGGGAAAAAAATAAATTGTTTTAGAGGAGTGACGTTCTATTGACTTTAGGAAATAGGAATGTAGCTAAACCTGGTTTCCAGGCTGCGTGGAAGCAGAGCTGTGTGGGAACCATTTCTTTTGGCATCATCACTGGAAATAGGTATGTTTTCTTCTCCTCCCCTTTTGGAAGTTTATGTTTACTGTTTGGCATACTTGACTAAAGTGAGCTACAATAACTATATATTAACCTAGTTCAGTAAGGAGAACACTCTTAGAAATTAACCTGGGGCGAGTCCTCAGGCAGTTTTCTTATTCCCTAGAATGTAGTAAACGTTTATTGAGCAGAACTAAGGGCTAAATGCAAAGGGTTCCTAAGTGCACTTTGCTAGGCAACACAGTCCTCACCTTCAAGGCGCTCCAGACCCGGTCAGGGACACAGACGAGAGAAGATCAGTGGCGTGTTGCACAGGGTGCTGCGTGGGCATGGGACCCAGGACTTCTGGACAAGGGGAGCGTAGCTCAGTAACGCAGACCTGGGATGACGACGGCCTGAGTTAGAATACAGACCAGGTGGCGCAGTGGTTAAGAATCCGCCTGCCAATGCAGGGGACGTGAGTTTGAGCCCTGGTCCGGGATGATCCCACATGCTGCGGAGCAACTAAGCCCGTGCGCCACACCTACTGAGCCTGCGCTCTAAAGCCTGTGAGCCACAACTACTGAGCCCACGTACCACAACTACTGAAGCCAGTAGCGCATAGAGCCCGTGCTCCGCAGCAAGAGAAGCCACTGCAATGAGAAGCCCGCACACCGCAATGAAGAATAGCCCCCGCTGGCTGCAACTAGAGAAAGCCCGCGCTCAGCAACGGAGACCCAACACAGCCAAAAATAAGTAAATAAATTTATTTTTTTTAAAAAAAAGAATAGGACTTCCCTGGTGGCGCAGTGGTTGAGCGTCCGCCTGCCGATGCAGGGGACACGGGTTCGTGCCCCCGGTCCGGGAAGATCCCACATGCCGCGGAGCGGCTGGGCCCGTGAGCCATGGCCGCTGAGCCTGCGCGTCCGGAGCCTGTGCTCCGCAATGGGAGAGGCCGCAACAGTGAGAGGCCCGCGTACCGCAAAAAAAAAAAAAAAAAAAAAAGAATAGAGACGGGGTGGGGGGGGATGGGGGGAGGAAGAAGTGTGTGGAGGAGGGGGATGCAGGGGCAGGAGGGGGACACGGGTGGGAGGGGGTATTTCAGAGACATGTAGGTGGGAGAATTCACAGGACTTGATGGGGAGGAGGGGAGTCAGGAATGACACCAGATCTACAGAGCCACCAGTTGGGCGGGTGGTGGAACTGCCCTGGAACAGGTGACCAGGAGGTGGGGCAGGTGTGTGAGGGAAAGATGAGGAATTCAGCTGAGGGCCTGGTGAAGCTGGCGGGCCTTGGGACACGCCCTGCCAGGCTGGGAAGAGACTGGGGTTGTAGGTGATGATCTGGGAGCCCTCAGGCAAAACGGGAGTGGGTGAGACCACTCAGATAGAAATGTGGAGAGAGGGACCCAGACAGGACCCTGAGAAACAGCCGTATCTAGTGGACAGATGGCAGAGGAGAGGCCTGCACCGGGGAATGTCCGGTGGCCTCACCAGAGAAGGAAGGAGTGTTTCCAGATGGAAGGAGGGGGACCCGGTGACGGACAGGGCAGTGGCCGAGACGTCTGGGCTTAGCAGCACAAAGGGCAGCAGACTGCAGATGGCTGAGGAGGAAACAAAGAAGTGATGACAGCTCTCTGAGAAGTGGGGAGAGGTGTCAGTAGGAGAAGCCGAGAGGAGGCTGCGAGGGAGAAAAATAGGTGTCAGAGTCAGGGGAGTGATGGGGGACTGAGTGAGGAAGAAGCGTCAGAAAGTGGGATATTTGAATTTAAGCGTTCATGCTGGGAATTCCCCGGCGGTCCAGTGATTAGGACTCAGAGTTTTCACTGCCGGGGCCTGGGTTCGATCCCTGGTCGGGGGAGTTCACAGAAGGTGATGATAATAAGGGCTAGGCCACAGGAGCGGATGGCCAAGGGGACAGAACTGCCGTGTCAGGGGACTGGATACATTGTCCATACCAGGTGTGAGGCCATCCTAGGGGAGAGAGGAAAACAGCAAGGACCACGGCATTCACTGAACGAGGGGGCACGCGTGGATGAGGCAACTAGAAGGTGGCTGACCCCTGGGATATGCCTCCCAGCGTTGGTCTTTTTCAAATGTGGGGCAGCCGAGGCCTCGGGAGAGGAAGCGACTTGCCGAGAAGGACAGCACAAACAGGAGCCCAGACATCCCGGCTGAGTGGCTGGTACCGTGGACCTGTGCCTGAACCTCCTCGCCTCTGTGTAGCCCCAACTCAGCTGCCTGGGCGCCTGAGGGGGGCCTGCAGCTACTCTACTGTGATCATTAAATCTCTCTCCTTCCAACACAGTCACCACCCTTAATCTTCCAGGGCGGGGAAAGCCATTTTCTGGGTTTGGTGTAAGGAAACGAGCTCTGAAAAGCCCTGGTAACTGTGACTTACCTCCTGCTTCTGCCCAGACCTGCGGGATAAATGTGCTCGGGGGTGGGGGCGTGGCTAACTGGCCTAGGAAGCTTTCTAAAGGATGTGCAGTCAGGGTTCAAGGGTGAGAACGAAAGCGAATGACTCTGCTGCTGAAAGAATGTTCATCTGTGAGGCAACTACTGACGTTTACCAAGTGTTTTCTTCCTGTTTTCCAGTCCACTTTTCCAGCTGCTTAAGGTGTGGAAGCCACACTACATGCTTTTTGAGGACTTTGCTCCCTGAAATCCCGTGATCTCTTTCCTGCAGCCATGGGAGCGGGCGGTAATCAGACCCTGGGCTTTTCCTCCGCCCTTTGTTAGGGCAGCAACCAGGGGGAAACTGGCTTAGTCTGCTCTTAAGTGTCCTCCTGGCTCTCAGCACTGGCCCCTAAAATGCGTCTTGCCGTATAAATGGATTTGCCCTGGCATCTGCTAACGTTTACTCTTCCAATTGTCAGAAAAGTTGGACTGGTTGACACGAGCGGAATTTTTCTCTCTCTTTTTTCTTCCGTTTGGATAAATGTGTCACGGTCCAATGTTGTGACAGATGGAAAAATCCTATGTAGGGCACGCAGGAAGTACTCTGAGGGCCCGTGTGGCACGGTGGGTTGATAGGAACCCATCTCTTCTCTTAGTGAATTATTCACGTGTACTTCCCTAAAAGACCGTTCCTGTTTTAAGGTCTCGGTTGTAAAACCGTAGAGTTCACCATTCCCGCGGAGAGGTTCCCTGCAGTCTCGGACGGAAGGAGCCAGAGGCACCGCAGAAACACTTTCTCCCCCAGCGCTCTGCCCACTGAGAACAGCTTTCGGCGCGCCAAGCATGCTGCACCCGGGTTAGGACCCGGCAGGTCTCGCTGGGAATTTGGGTGAGGGTGCGGTCTGGGCGACCAGCTCCGGGGCGCGCTCTGCCTGGTGCCACCGTCCGCCCGGCAAACTCGGGCGTGGCCACCCACATCTCCCCGAACAGAGCCTCCCTTACACCCTTTCTCCCCAAGCCCCCCGCCGCCCCCCCCACCGCACACCCTGCAGTCTGATAACGGGATCCCACCCCACCACCGGGTCAGTGACCGGTCCCGGACGGTCTCCGGGGCTCACCCTGGAACCCCGTGCTCCCACTCGGCGCTCAGACCCCCACACCTCGGGCCAAGCAGGGCTCACCCTGACCTGGGCTTGCTGGCCAGACCCAGGGGGCAGAGAAAGCGCAGCCTCCCCGTTCTGTCGCCAGGGCCCAGGGCGCTCGTGCGGCCGGCGGGGCGGGAGAGCGAGGGATGCCCAGGCTTCCGGCTCTCCTAGCCGCCGCGCGCGGATCCCTGCTCCCTGCTCGCGGCGCGCCCAGGGAGCAGGAGACGTGAGCAACCTTTCGCGGGTTTTTGGTGCCCTGGCGGGAGCAGCATCCACGCAGCCGGTACCCCCGCGGAGGAGCCTCGAGCCCCGCCCCCGCCGGCCCGCAGTGTCACGTGGCCCACAGCGCCCCCGCGGGCCGGTCACGTGACGGCGGCGCACCGTTGCCCGGGCAGCGGCTGCGGCGGGCCGGCGGGGGGCGGGGCAGCTGGCGGGGGCGGGGCCGGGGGACCCCGAGGGACGGGCGGAAGGAGGGTGGGGGCCGCGCTCGGCGCCCCGGCCGGGCCACAGGGCCACTGGGCCACACGGCCACACGGCCACACGGCCACGCCAGCGCCGCCTGCCGCGAGCCCGAGCCGGAGCCGGGCCGGGCGGGCAGAGCAGCTCGGTGAGTGCTCGCCGCGGGGGGTCTCGCGGGGGACTGGAATTGCAACAGGAGACTCGACGGGGGAGGGGACCGGCTTCCTCCTGGGCAGGCCTGGGACGCGCGACGTCTGCGGGGTTGGGAGGCGGCCAGGTGACCCCCAACCCCGCGGACTCCCCGGGCAGGGTGCGGCGCCGAGAGGACTCAGGTCGCGGGTGCGGGCAGAATGCGGGTCCTGCGGCTGCTGGGGCTTCCTGAGGGGAAGGGACAGGGATGCAGGCGGACTCCTCTAGGAGACCCAGGGGAGCAGGAGGGGCTGGGCCCCCTCCCTGCACGGGTGTGACAAAAAGAGAGTCAGAAACAGGCGTTTCTGCGTGGCACTCGCCATTGCTCGTGTCCCAGATGTTTAAAGGAAGTTAAGACAGGCAAACCCCAAAACCTACCGCCCGGAAATGTTTCCAACAGCCCTGCCAAGGAGAATAGCAAATCTTTAGAGAGAGCATCACTGTTATGCTACAAGACCTCTTTTCTCTGACTGCCCCTTATATGAAAACAAAACCAAAAAACCCACAAGGTTCAGCCAGGAGAGCATCCTTTGGAGCCTCTGCCACCTGACAGAAACGCAGGGCTCCATCTTGACCCACCCCACCCCCTGCCTGAGCCCAGTCCCGGAGTGTGAGGACCAGACTCTGCCCCTGGAGTTGGGGAGGCAGGGGGAGGAGGCCTGGCCCAGGGTAGGACGCTGGGGCTGGAAGGGTGCGGATGGATCTGAATCCAGCCTGGGCTGCTCCCTCTGCAGGAAGTGGCTTCTCTGTCTTCAGGACCCACAGGCCTGCCTCAGGACCCAGGCTCCAAGCAGACAGACAGCCTTTCCTTCCCAAACCCTGCCACTCGAAGGACATCTGCAGGGCTGAGGCCGGCCTGCCTATTGCCCAGAGGCCACCATGGCCCAGAGGCCACCATCAGACCTCACTGCCCATGAAGCTCTCCACTTTCCAATTTGAGCTCAGCTCTCATTCATTGGTGGTCCCTGTGCTTCCCTCTTCTTCACCCCATACATCCCTTTGGAGGCCACCAGGCCCTCCTGGCCCTCCCAGTCGGCCAAGCGTTTGAGCACACAGACCAGACTGAGCCTGCATTGTTCCCTCACCAGCTCCGTCCAAGCCCCTGCATCCGGGCACCTCCAGAGCAAGTCCAGCACAGTCATACTTTCCAGGCTCCACGTACTCCTTGCATCCTGCCTTCCACCCCTGTTTCCCTGACCCCCTCTGCAGCTAGCTTTTCTGCCCTGCCTCTCAGAAGCTCCCATGTGGGCAGCATCTTGTCTTTGAGGGAGGGTCCCACTTTGCCAATGCTACCTTCACTACCTATGTCCTTGTCCCTGTCCTGGCTCCCTAGCAGGGCCCCTCTCCCGGGTTAAGAGTAGAGGCAGCCAGCCCCTCCTGCACTCCCTCAGCCCTCACACCCCCTCCACTAAAGCAGCATTTAACTCACTGGATGAGAATCCCCCTGCCCTTATCTCACTCCCCCACGGGACATCCTCACCTTTCATCTTTGATCCTTAAGTACCAAATGCAGTCTTACCTTCGGGCTCAGGAAGCATTTATTGGATGCAGGATGGAGAGATGGATCCTCTGAGGGGGCAAAGCTTGTGCCTTTCACCCCACCACACACTGGACAGTGTCTTCATCATACCTGTGGGCTCACTTCTGATACGTAGGGGGAGAAAAAGAGAAAAAAATGTATTTCCAAATGACGCCATTCTAAATTATTTGGAGCCAGCCAATGGACTGGTTAGTGAACAACATTTCTCTGAATTCTCCCCAAGGGAAGGGACATTCCTGTGATTGAAGTGCTTGCAAGCAGTGCTGCTGGCTGCAGATGTGGACGGGGTGACCAAGGTTCCCAAGTCGGCCCTCCTGTAAATGACCTAGTAATTGGCATCCCAGGCAGAAATAGAAGAGCACAGAACTGTTTCCCGGGGCCCTATTGGCTGGTAAAAGCCGAGCCTCCGCAGCCTGGTGGAAGACAAAGAGGAAGGCACCCCAAAAGAGAGAGGCCTTCCCCGCCCCAGGACCTTCCCAGAGAATCCTTTTAGGGATTGGCGTGGACAGGTCAAGTGTGGGGCATTTCCTCAGCCGCTGACCCTGGTGAACACCCCCTACTCCCCCCCCCCCCCCCCAGCCAGGCTCCCTGGAACCTGGGAACACTGCTCTGTTTTGTGGTAGCCTTAAGAAGGCTTTTTACGGGGCCTATGCGGGCTTGAAGGTAAGAGTTAATATCTGATGCCAAGTGAGCTGTGAGGTGCCTGTGCCCTTGAAGCCTGCCCTGCAGATTAATTCGAGCTGATCCCGCGGGCTGCTGCATGGGCCGGCCCCTTGGGCCACACAAGACCCAATCCCCTATTTGGATTAGTGGAGATTTGGGTTTAAATTCACAAATCTTGACAGATCAGCCCTTCTGATCTTCATCGTGTGTTATTGTCAAACCAGATGTCTACTGGGGTACTCGAGGGGTCTCCAGCCTCCATTTCTCGGAACAAAAACAAAAAAACCCCACAAAAAACCATGCTCACGTCAATTGGCCAATTCAGTTTTTCATTTTGCTGAAGGTTTCCATTGCAGCCTGGATGTGGCCTTAGTTATACAAACCAGGTATTTTCAGGGCGAACCGTGCTGATTAAAATCTAAGTTGGATTTGAGAACTTAGCGGAGGCTGCTTGGAAATGTTGATTTCATGGTTGGCACCTGGCCATTGGAAAGCAGTTTTGGTTCCACTCTCTTGTCTAAGAGCCCGGTAGGGTGGGGATGTCCCTAGGTGAAGATAAGCAGGTTGGAAAGGTCAGGTGTCACGCTCACATGGCAGGGTCAAATCCAGAAGTTTAGGTCCTAAAAGCTTCCTAACTACTACAGCTCCCTACTCCCTGAAGATAGGTGCACCTCTGAGGAGTCTTTAGGTGCTTTTGGTCAACCTTGGAATTCCATTCACCCAAGAGCCACACTCAGTGGGAGCCTTTCTGAGCTCGGGGTGGGAGGCCAGATTCCTGCTTTGTGGAGGAACACTGGATGCTGCGATGGTTCCTGGAGATGCACTCCTGCCCCTCCTTTCCTGCAGGTGGTCCCCACGTTCCTGTGTGAGGGCTGCCTCAGAGGCCAGGGCCCCATACTCGTGCACCCCTGGATCCCATGGCCCTGGCACAGGGTGTATACTGTGGGCCCCCAGGGAAAGTTAAAGGGACTTGGATTCTGGCTTTTCCAAGCCCCGGGAACCCTCTGGGATGCCTGAGTGTGTCTCTGCCGCCCACAGGCTGGCTCCCACCATGAGCGCCGAGCTCAACGTACCTGTGGACCCCTCCACTCCTGCCTGCTCGGAGCCCGGCCACAAGGGCATGGATTACCGGGACTGGGTCCGCCGCAGCTACCTGGAACTGGTCACCTCCAACCACCACTCTGTGCAGGCCCTCTCCTGGAGGAAGCTCTACCTGAGCAGGGCCAAGCTGAAGGCCTCCAGCCGGACGTCCGCCCTCCTCTCGGGCTTTGCCATGGTGAGTGGAAACACATGGTGGGAAACACAGCCTGTGAAGTGGGCTTTTGCTAATTGAAATCCTGTGATGCTTCGGGGAGCAAAGCACTCCCTCCGGGCCCAGCCAGGATGGACCATTAGTAAGTCTCTGCCCAGGTCCCACCTCCTCCAAGGGGACTGCTCTGGCAACTGGAGGGGTGGCCTGGGGCATCCAGGGGAGTTCCCAAGCCCCAGAGCCCTCAGAAAGCCCACTCTCACGTTCACATACAGTATTTACTTGGCAAGGAAGTTAGTGGGGTAATTAAGATAGCTTCAGGGTACAAGGTTTCCCGGGGAAAAGTCCCCACATCTGCACATCTCAGGCACCACCCAAGAGTTTGGGAATTTGAGCAGAAACTGTGGCATGGGTTGCGTTTGCTCAGTTTAGCCCAGCTGGGGACGCAGATGCTCCCTGAATGTGGTCTCTGGGGTGACAAAGCAGAGCCTCTGGCCTGACACCCGGCTGCCCGGCTGTGCTTTCCTTCTGAGTCATCCCCCAGGACAAGAGTCTGTCTGGGAAAAAACCGTGGGCCCTGAAAAAGGGCCACATCCCCTGTTGACTTCAAAGCCTGCAGACCTTCATCCCTTCAGGGGATTGCCCCAGAGAGGGGGGATGTCAGGATTCCGGATTCCCAGCGAGAACTGCGGCCGCCCCTCCTTTTTCTTTCTCTCTTGTCTGCTCAGAGGTCCTATTGGGCTGGAAGCCATTTTTTTTTAAATGTAAAAACAATTGTTTTTCCATATCCCAGAGCCTCAGCTGTCAAATGGATACGCAGAAAATAAAAAAGCTGTCCGAGCAAGCCAGTGCGGCCACTCCCATGACAAGGGCCTGCCCGTCATCGGCACTGGTCACCCGTGGAAAAATGAGACCTCGTGTAGTCAGGGCGTGACTTCCGGCAGGGCAGGGCAGAGGTCACCACGCTTAGAGGGCAGTCAGTTTGGGTTGAGGTCTGTAGTTCAAAGCAAAGGCTTATTTACGTCCTGCATTTTACTGCTTAAAACGTAATTACAAAAGTGTACAATCATATGGGACATAACTTTGGCTCAAAATGATTTCCTTCCATCACATTAAAAGAGGAACATTTTCTCAAGCTTAACTTTAAGAAATAGCAGGAGAAGTTTAGACGTCACCATTAAAATTAGATCTTGTTTTCTACCCTCCCAGTAGGGTATAATGCATAGTAGTACTATGCATATGTACTGCATTAAATTTTTCTGGCCTATATTTATTATTATATATTTTTTAACTTTGGAAAACTAACTGAGAAGTACTGCATGATGTAATGAAGTAGGACGGTTTCCTCTCTGTGCGGGGCCTGGGTCTCGGAAATCACTTCCCGTCTGCAGCTGTCCCTTGAGACCCCGGTCTTCCAAACATTTGGACTTCCAAATTTAGGGAAGAGTCTGCTCACCAGAGTTTGAAGGCTACAAAACCCTGCATTAAAATTTGCAAACAAGCCCTGTGAATAAAGCTGTAAAGCAAAGAGTGAATTCTGGAGGAGTAGTTTGAGACTCAATGGCAGCCTTCGGGGTGTGACGTGGCCTTAGAATGAGGGCAGAGACCGCTGAATAATAATAATAATTCATTATTGTTCATTCAATAGTATTATTCATTCAACAATAATGAATTATTATAATAATTCATTTCTTCAGCATTTGTGGAGTATCTCCTCTGTAGCAAGTGCTCCTTAAGCCGTTGGGGATACGTTTCAGAAGCCACAGACCCCAGTAAATCAGATAATTATTCAGACTGCAGAGCAGCCCAGGAGAAATAAGTGATGAATACAGATCGTCAGCTAGTATCAGCATGTCCACTGTGGAAACCATAGCTGAATGAGGGCAGGGTCATGGAAAAATGAACAGGCCGTTCTGTAGGTAGAGTTCCCTCTCCATATTATGTATTCCCTAATTAGAATTGCAAAGCTGCTCCTTTTTCCAGCAAGTGCTTATGCCTGACCTTAAGCTTATTTCTTCATGTTTATCCTGCCCCTAACACAGAGAACCAGTGATCCAGGACCCCTTCATAAAAATCTTTGCATAAATACACTGAAAAATGGCCTTTGGCCTTTTCTCCTCTTGAGGTGGAACAAAACTGCTTTCCTCATAGGCCTTTTAATCATCTTTGTTTCTCATCTCTGCACCCTCTGAAGTTTACAACATCCTTTTTTGTTGGGCCATATCCTTTGTGGTCACAAGAGCCTACCCAGGCTAAAAGGGCACTGAGAAAGGACCACCCCTCCTCTTAGAAGTGTGGCTGCTGTCTCTTTGGAGCAATAATCACTGCTGAGTTTCTGTTCCGCTGTGGTCCACTAGGACTGGCATATCTTCTTTTTACCTACCAAATGTTCCATCTTCACTGAAGACGGAGTGAGAGGATGAGGTCCTCACTCTAAGAGGCAGTAGTTGCTAGAAGTTATGAAATCTTTCTTGTAAATTTTTTGAAACAGGGATGGCTCTGGGACTTCCCTGGCGGTCCAATGGTCAGTGGTTGGGACTTGGCGCTTTCGCTGCTGTGGCTCCAGGGTTCCCACGGGATTGCCCCGTGACTCCTGAGCTGGGCTGGTGGCAGGTTGGGGAACTAAGATCCCCAAGACGTGCAGCACGGCCCAAAACAAAACAACAACAAAAAAGGGATGGCTCAGCTCTAGCAGACAAACAGTGTGAGTGGAAAAGCCTTCTGGCTTCTCTCTGCCTCCCTGTTCCCCCTTCCTTGACGGGTGTGATTTCTTACCTTTGGGTGCCTGGAAGAAGGCCCTTGGTGAGCCTGGACTAAACCCTCCACTGGGGTTGGTCCACAGAGCTGGGGTGGGATGTGGGCTGCAGGGGAGTGGACTGGGTGTGACCTGGGGAAGCGTGGCAGGAGCCTGGCGCCCAGTCTGGACTTTGAAAGCCCCTTAGGGCTCGTGGTGAGCAGATCCCAGCCTAAATAGACACTCAACTGCTACAGAGATAAGCAGGGGCTTCTGGTCCTTCTGTGAGCCTTTTATTCCCTTTCATTTAAAAGTTGTTTTTATTTTTTCAAAGTTAGCACATGTGCAGTTTAAAATTAAGTACTGCAAAGGGCTTGTGACAAACCCTGGCAGCCCCTCCGCCTCCACGTCTCTAATGATGTTTGGGAATTGCTGTCTCTTGACTTACCCTTTTTACATATTTCCTGTTGGTCTCCTGCTCCCGTTGATTCAGCTCAGTTGTCCCAGCCCAGCCCCTTCCCAGCTTCCCCTCCTTACCGTTGTTGTCATTTATATGACCATTCCCGGCCTTTGGAGAGGTGGCTGCTCGCTCCCGCTTTTGGCCTCAGCTGAGAGGCACCCTGTGGCTTGTGTGAGGCCGTCCAGTGTACGACTCTGAGCCTAGGGACCATCAGGAGCCTCCATCATTACTTCTTTTTACCTCTTGAAAGGTCAGGTTTGTTTTTTTGAGAAACATCAGTTGTTTTGCAGCTAAGCTCCACTGCAGCCCGGCTCTGATATCAACAGCAAAGTCGCATGTTCCCAGGGAAGCGTGGCCTCTGCCCTGGGCCAGAGCCCGGCACCCCAATATACCTACGTTCTTGGCATCCAGGGTGCGATCACCGCCCTGCCCAGTGCTTCTCTGGCCTCTTCTGTACTTTTTAGATTTTCCCTGAATGAGATCTTCTTTAGCTAATCAGAAAAAAAAAAAAAAAGAGTAAAGTTCAAAATATTTGATCAGCAAGGAGGGCGCCCTCTGCTCTGTGGGCGCCCCGACCCAGCGCCCCCTCTGCCTTGCAGGTGGCCATGGTGGAGGTGCAGCTGGAGACTCAGTACCAATACCCGCGGCCGCTGCTCGTCGCCTTCAGCGCGTGCACCACGGTGCTGGTGGCCGTGCACCTGTTCGCGCTGCTCGTCAGCACGTGCATCCTGCCCAACGTGGAGGCCGTGAGCAACATCCACAACCTCAACTCCATCAGCGAGTCTCCGCACGAGCGCATGCACCCCTACATCGAGCTGGCCTGGGGCTTCTCCACCGTGCTGGGCATCCTGCTCTTCCTGGCCGAGGTGGTACTGCTCTGCTGGATCAAGTTCCTGCCCGTGGACGCGCGCCACCAGCCCGGCCCTCCACCTGGCCCCGGGGGCCACACGGGCTGGCAGGCCGCCCTGGTGTCCACCATCATCATGGTGCCCGTGGGCCTCATCTTCGTGGTCTTCACCATCCACTTCTACCGCTCGCTGGTGCGCCACAAAACCGAGCGGCACAATCGCGAGATCGAGGAGCTGCACAAGCTCAAAGTGCAGCTGGATGGGCACGAGCGCAGCCTGCAGGTGGTGTGAGCGTGTGCGCTCCTGGGCAGGCGGGGCCGATGCCGTGTGTCCGCGGCCGCATCCGCGTCAGCTCAGCGTCCACGCCTCGCTGGGAGGGAACAGAACTCGCTTGCGGTATGGGGAATTTCAGAAATGCAAATTGCCAACGGGGCTGCCGAGACACTGCCAGGTGGTTCAAGACCAAAGTTCTACTGTCTTCATGCTGTTAAGACCTGGATCGTTTTCCTTCAGAAGATGGAAATCTTCAGTTAAACGGGAGACTGATGCTAAGAGCTCAGGGGAAAGAAAGGACGAGTCCTTGGCCCTGGGCACTTCCTGAGGCTGGAGGCCGGGCTCCGAGTAGCACCAGGTGGTCACGGGTCACCTCGGAGACCTGGAGTGAGCGGCCGGCGGGGGCCGGGAGCCTGGCAGGGACCTGGAGAGTCGGGGTAGCACCATGGGTTCAGGGAAGGGATTGCCCCGTGACTCCTGAGCTGGGCTGGTGGCAGCCGGGTGGCACGTCTGATGGTACCACCCTGCTACGATTAGACGGGGCACAGGCTTACAGCTTGGCCTGGTGCTTCCCTCCCTGCCGTGGAGGGAGCTGGGCGGCCTGGCTCGTGGGGCTGGGGAAGGAAAGCAGGAGCCCAGGGCACGTGGTCCAGCAGGCGTCAGACTTGTCAGGCCCTGGGGGAGCCGTCCAAGGGCGGAGGCCAGTCTGTGGGCGCCCACTGGAGGTGGCTGTTAACTGAGGGGTGCTCTGAGGCACACTGGGCTCAGATTCTCTCTTCCCTGCCAGCTGGATCCTTGGCCACATTGACCCAGCGAGGCCACCAGGCTGGGGAAAGGGCCCAAAGTCCAGAAGCCTCCGTCTCTCGGCCACAGACTGTCCCCTGAGCCGCCAGCTGACCCTCCGGGCTGTGGCTGCAGAAGGCAGGCGCACTCTCGCCCAGGCACCCGAGCCCGCCCACCTCCCTGCTGCCTGTGGTCCCCGGCAGCGGGAGGGGGCAGCCGGGACACTTCCTGTCTAGACAAGGCCGTGGCCGGGCCTGGTCTGTGGGTGGTAGCATGAGGGGCCAGCCCTGGCCAAACGTGGGTCCTGCTTATAATGACGGCAGGGAAGGTGAGACCCTGTGGAGCGCTCCCCTCCTGGGCCTCCTGGCCGCAAGCACAGGCCCAGCTCACACTTCTATGCAGCCATGCACAGCACAGGTTCCGGTGTTTTTCAGAAGGGCGTCTGGTAGACCTGAGCCCATGTTCTTGGACCGAACACATACATGCTACAGCTCAGCTTACGTGTGAGCCTGCTGCGCCCTGGGCCGCTTTTAAGAACCACATTTACCACACTGGCCAGCAGCCACCAGAGAGTGGTGCCTCTTCTTTTGTTTCACAGTCACTGGACTTCATGCTCTGACGGCATTTCTGTCCACAGCCTGTTATCTCTGTGGGGTCTGGGTTGCCTGTATCAAGAAGTGCGGGCAGGCCTGGCTGAGGTTTCTGGGACTGTGACATCCTGTTGAGAACCTGAACCTTAACGTAACTGAATGCTGAGAATCACCAGTGCAAGTCATGGCATTTACGGGGAGCCTGGACATCGTGTCTTGCTGGGCTGGAGGAGAGCCCTAGCACCTTCCAAAGGGCGTGTCCCTCACATCCTCTGCAGACATCTGTCGTGACTTGCTTGCTCCCTAGCGCATGTCTCCTCTCCCAGAGCCTTGCTGAAAAGGCTCGTCTGGTGTAATGTGTTTGCTTTGCAAAAGAACGTCAGCGGCACTGCAAGACGGCCACTTTGCGTCCTGGCAGGGACTAGACAGGCTGACTCCTCCCCACTGCTGGGCGGGGACGGCAGCCCCTTCCTCTGGCCTCAGGCTTTAGAGAGGGCCTTGTTGGGCTAACTTCGGCCACCTTCCTGGGCCATCTGGTGCCCCTGCCCCGTGTGCCAGACCCACGGAGTGCCGAGTTCCCCAGACTGCGGTGAGCACACTCTGGGTGTCAGCCAGGGGCCAGCTGTTACACCTGGCCCATGGGCAGAGTTTTTCTAGCCTGGCCACATCAGGGTCAGACACTAGGTGCCCAGTGACAGTGCCACGTGGGTAGGAAAAATGCCACATAATCACGTTTTCGACATTGATGAGGAGAATAATGTTCTTGTAATTTCTTGTTCTTTCCTCCAGCGAGCTCTCCCAGCTCCAGCCTTTCTAGTTCCCAGAGGCATGAGGCAAACTGAATTTGTGAGAACAGAGATGACTGTGGGCCTGGGGACTGATGATCGGGGGGCGCCCTCAGGACTGGAGAATAAGCTGCCATTTGGAGCTGCAGCAGGGCAGTCTGCGGAGGGGAGGGAAGCAAATTGCAGGCTAGAAATTTGGTTTCTGGAGGCTTAACCTGACTGTGAAGGGGGTTCCAAGTGCAGTGGCCTTTCTGTGTTGAGTGAGAGGCGCCACAGGCCGCCCCGGAGCCAGCGTGGGCTCGCCCTGTTTTCCTCTGAGCAGAGCCTTCCTGGTGCTCATAAAAACAAGTGCCCGCAGATACGCTGAGGCCCCTTCCAAAGTGGAACACGGTCTCCGTTTAGTACCTGACCAGAAGTTTCAAAACTCCAGCGTTTCTATTTTAGACAGACTGCCAGGGCAGAATGTATTTCAGTGTCTTCTAGGAAGGTCTGCTGAGGATAAAACTGCCTAAGCCTGAGCAGATCGAGGCTCATCTGCACTGCTCACCTGTCTCGTGCCGCGTAATTCATTATGCATGACGCTGTGGAGACCACATGCGGTGTGCACACCCCCTGTCCTGTGTGTGGATTTTTAAAACCGTTGCCCTGGACTGAACTGAATAAATAAGTACTTAAGTTATGAATTGCTCTCTGCTCTTGGTGGAGCACTGTGGAGAGAGGTGATGCTTGGAAGCCCCTCCCTGCCAACCGCTGGTCACCAGTGTTCCGTATCCTGCACCCCATGGGGTCAAGCGTGACCCGGGCAGAGTGCAGCTCTGAAGCTGTCAGCAGCTCTGAAGTCAGTAGTAACAGTAATAACCTCACATCTTCTACCCATCCTGTTCTCCAATCCAACACGGTCCCTAAATGAAGGGCCTGGGAGTTCCCTGGCAGTCCAGTGTTTAGGACTCTGTGCTTTCACTGCCGTGGGCCTGGGTTCAGTCCCTGGTCAGGGAACTAAGATCCTGCAAGCTGCATGGCACGGCCAAAAGTAAATAAAATAAAAAATAATAAATAAATAAATGAAGGGCCTGCAGGCTGGGACATCGGGCAACCTTGTTAAGAGAGACAGATAAAGGAGAAAATGACCTGAAGTGGTACCAACGATTTTTAAGCTCAAAGTATGCCACTGCCCTCAAGCTGTGACAAATTAAACAACCCAGGCAAGTGGCCGCGGCGCAGGTCAAAGGGGACCGACTTGAGGCCCGTTCCCGTCGAGCCAGCTCGCGGACAGGGCTCGCACTGCCGGGCACCAGGGTGTCAAGCAGTCTCCTCTTAAGACCTGAGAAAGACCCTCGGGCTGGGCGCCCCCTTCAATGCCGGCTAATGGTCCACTCTGGCGCCAGTCCCCGGGGAGGCGGCTCACGTGGGTCTCCCCTGAAAGGAGAGTGAGGTTTGCAGGAGCTCCTGCCCTAGTTCCCGCTGCCTCCCGCTGGGGCCAAACTCGGCTGACAGCTCCCTGAAGGTGGCGCTCACGCGGCGGGCCCCGATGTGCCTGCGGTGGATGGCATGCTTCCACTGGTGCCGCGCGGCTCGCGTGAGCACCAGCAGAGCGCGGCGGGGCAAGGGGACAGCCACCTCCACCTCCCGGCACGGGACAGACCTGCCGGGGGCCGTCGCGCCTTCCACCAGGGCCTGCGGGAAGCCGGACGGGGCCAGGCAGAGCAGCAGGCTGCCGGGCGCCTCCCGGGACATGGACAGCACAGTGGGGGACAGCAGGTTGAGGCTCACCAGCCGCTCCCCCCACAGCCAGGTGTCGTCCAGATGCGGGTCAATGGCCGAACCCCGCTCCGGGCAGTAGTCCAGGTTACACTGCTCCACGGGCCGGAAGTCCTCCAGGATGGGGTAGAGGCCCATTCTCCGCACCACCTCCCGGCTGAAGCTGGGGAGGCCCCGGAAGCCGGCGGTCTTTAGCTTCTGTTTCCGAAAGTTGACTTTGGGGCCGTAGTCCTGAAGGATGAGGACAAAAAGGAAGTGGGAAATTGTCTGAGTTTACAGAAATGGCATCACACGCCAGGGCTGAAGCATCCAATCACAGTGACCAAGACCAGCAAAGATTTCGGACTTCACGGAGCTGACATTCTGGCAGGAGGAGGCCAACACCAAGGAGATAAATATAAACAGCAAACATCAGATGGCAGTAAATGCTAAGGAGGAAAACAAAGCAGGGGAGGGGGATGTGAAGCATCGGGGGGACGTCTCAGCCCAGGTACCCCAGGAAGCAGAGCTGGAGACAAGAGGCCCATGCACGGGTGGCGTCCCCAGGACGTGATGCTGGGGAGTCGGGAAGGAGCCGAGCGAGGCAGGGCAGGCCAGCCCACGGCAGCGTTACCCATCTGGTCAACACTGGGTGCAACTGGGCTTCAGGACCACAAGGGAGAAGAGTCTCCACAGGACCCAGCAGCAGTTCCACCCCTAGCCTCACACCCAAGAGAACTGAAAACACACATCCACGCGGAAGTCTGTACTAGACTAGTCACAGCAGCACTATTCATGACGGCCAAAAAGTAGAAACAACCCGTGTCCACCAACAGATGAATGATGAACAAAGAGTGGTCCATCCATCCAATGGAATACTATTCAGCCACGAAAAGGAATGCAGCATTGATACAGGCTGCAGAGGGATGAACCCTGAGAACATTATGCTCAGTGAAAGAGGCCTGATACAAAGGGTCACATGTTACATAATCCTAGGTATACGAATGTCCAGAAGAGGAAGATCCACAGAGACAGAAAGTAGATTAGTGCTTGCTGGGAAATGAGGGAATGCACAGTGACTGGTAATGGGTACGCATTTCCTCTGGGGTGATGAGAATGTTCCAGAACTAGACAGTGGCGATAGTTGCACAACACTGTGGATACACTGAAAACCAAACCAGTGAATTATACACTTGAAATGGATGGATTTTATGGTGGGTGGCTTCTATTTAAAAAACAAAACAAAGACACCCTAGGGAGGAGCCTTGTAGATACACCTCAGGTCTGTGGCCTGAGGGATGGGGGGCATCTAGCTGCACCCCTGCTCCCTCGGGTCCCTGCCTCGTGGAGGGTGGCTCCATCTGCTGCTGGAGTCTTTCTCCTTCCCTGTTCCGCATGGCTCAGTGCCGGGGCCCACCGGCTCCTGCGGGCCACCCCAACTCCTTGGCAGCAGCAGGCAGAAAGGCTGGGACAGGCGGGCTGCGGCCAGGAGACTCCGAGGAACCCAGGAGGTGGGGGTGACTGCCGTGGAGACAGCAGACAGCAGCAGAGAAGACAAAGATCGGGCTGGCGGCCAGTGCAGGGCCTCCTGGGGCATGGTAAGGCCTCTGTGTTTACGTTGAGATGGGAGGCCTGGAGGGCCTGTAACAGAGCAGTGACTCGATCTGACCGGATGTCGGTGGGATCACTTCCTCCCTACTGAAACCAACTGAGGAGGACCGAGGGCTGCCCAGGAAGTGCTAGAGGCAGGTAGTGGCAGCAGCAAGGGGTGTGTGTTCTCAGATTCAGGATATGTTTTGAAGGAATACAGAGCTGACAGGAATTACCAATGAAAGAGAGGAACGTGGAAAGATCCAGGGTTTCTGGCCTGAGCAGGTGAAAGATGGAATTTGCCAAGGTGGAGCCACGGCTCAGCTTAGGGATGCCAGGGCTGGAGATAACGAGTGCGGGAGCCCCAAACTCACCGACGTGCGGGGCCGGGCCTCACTGAGATCAGTAAGGAGTGTCTGGAGAAGGAAAAGGAGAGGCCTGAGGACTGTGCCTGAGAACCAGCCACTGGCTTTAGGCAGGAGGTGGGCGATGGAGGCAGTTTTTGAGTGGGTTAAGCGGCAGCAAGAGGAGAGGACCTGAAGAGAACGGAGAGCTCTTCTGAGAAGCTCTGCTGCAGAGACGAGAGAGACAGAGCTTACTGGGAGGCCGGTGGGAAAGAGCCAGCCTTGAGGACAGAAGGGGGCAATGCGGGACAAGGAGTTCCGAGGAGACGGGCAGCATCCGGTGTGCAGCTGGAGTGGGGCTCGGGAAGAAGCCGGGCACAGGCGAGAAGGGAACCTCTGTAGATGCACCTGTTCCCTCAGAGAGGCCCGGTCGTCAGGGGGGAGTGAGGAGGGGAAGGAGAGGTTTGGAAAGAGGGCAGCAAAGCGAACGACCGGCCGAGTGGGAAGGGCCCGGCTCAGGATGGAGAGCCAGAGCCAGGGCGGCCGCCAGCAGGGGGCGCGGGTGCTGGACCCGACCAGGGCTGTGGGTGAGCAGAAAGAGCCTGCACAAGTAAGAGGAGAAAGGGCGAGGGGCACCTGAGCAAGTGCCTGTACTAACTGGTCACAGGACTGAAGATGGGTGAGGACACATGACAGGAGGGGGAGGGAATGTGGAAAGGTGGCCAATGGCTGGTTCGCAAGTCCTGGAGGGGGCGAGGATTGCTGGGGGTGAGGAACAGAAAAGGAGAAGAGCGGACCCAGGGAGGAGGGGACTGTGATGCCCGGCAAGGGAAGGTTCAGGATCTGGAGGCCCAAGTATCAGTGGGAAGAGGGCTGGGGAGACTAGAAACTGACAGGGAGAACTTTGGACAGGGGGGTAGGGGGATGGGGGGCAACTGGCAGCCTTCGTGAAACCCTCTGTGAGGGTTACCAGCACTAGGCCAGCTGGGGAGAGGGCAGAGACAGCTGAGTGGCCGTCTGCCTTTGAGCCCCGCCTCATGGGAAGGTGAGCAGGCCATGCCCAGGCCCCTGGCCCTGCCCCTTCCCAACACACCCCATTCAGCAGCCCTGCCCCCACCCCCCCTTGCCCCGGTCGGCGGGCTTGTCGCCTAATGGCTCTGGGGAGTGGTGGAAGGTGGCTGCAAAGGAAGGCCCTGAGAGGGAGGTGAGCAAAGGGGCTCTGGGGTCAGGAGCCTGGCACGGCCCCGTGGTGTGACTGCCCTCTCTGGCCCAGCTCTGGCCCAGCCTACCTGCTTCCTCCGCCCGGACTGTGAGAGCTTCCAGGGGTCGCGGTCCATCAGCCGTACCATCTCAGCTTCTTCCGCCGGGGTCACAAAATCCTCGATCAGTGTCACGCCTGGGAAGGGGAAGGCCCAGCCTTCAAAGTCGGACTCCTCGGCCCCTACAGCCCAGCCGGTGTCGGCGTAGTAAATGAACTGGTGTGTTTTCTGCAAAAGAAAGACAGGGGTGGGAATTCCCTGGCCGTCCAGTGGTTAGGATTCAGCGCTTTCACTGCGAGGGACCCAGGTTCAATCCCTGGTCAGGGAACTAATATCCCGCATGCCACTTGGTGCGGCAAAAAAAAAAAAAAAAAAGACAGGGGACAGAGGTCCTGGAGCCACTGGAGCCCTTCCGCACACTGCATACACACGCCCCGAGAAGCAGCCCCACCCAGCATTGCACCATGCCCTGCAGCACTTTGGGAGGCAGCTGGAATCTAGAGGGAGGCGGGAGCCCTGCCCAGGACCACCTCCTGGGAAAGGCCCTCAGCCCCTGCCTTTCTCACTTTCCCGTCTGTAAAAGGGAAGAGAGTATGCAGAACCATTCTTTCGTCCTCCATTTTACAGATGAGGTGACTGAGGCTCAGCAAAGTTAAGGAACTAGCCTGAGGCTGCACAGCTGGGGCGCAGCCTCCAAGGCCACACTGTTCCTGTGTCGCTGTGGGGCACTGTCTGCCCTCCCCAGGCTGGTGAGGGCTAAAGGGGAGGACTGTGTGAAGGCAGCCAGCCCTGACCAGGAGCTGGAGAAATCTGCTGCCCTAAAGCTGAGGCCACGGGCCTGCCCAGGAGGTGAGCAGCACATGCTGGGAGGCCAGAGGGAGAAGCCCTTTCCGGCCACGGTGTGGGTGTCTCTGGGGCCTGCCCTACACTGTGGCAGCCACTGGCGCTGCCTGAATTTCCCATCAAAAAAGAGCAGGGCTTCCCTGGTGGCGCAGTGGTTGAGAGTCCGCCTGCCGATGCAGGGGACACGGGTTCGTGCCCCGGTCCGGGAGGATCCCACATGCCGCGGAGCGGCTGGGCCCGTGAGCCATGGCCGCTGAGCCTGCGCTCTGCAATGGGAGAGGCCACAACAGTGAGAGGCCCACGTACCGCACAAAAAAAAAAAAAAAAAAAAGAGCAAAACTGGGAGTTCCCTGGTGGTCTAGTGGTTAGGATTAGGTGCTTTCACCATCATGGCCTCAGTTCAATCCTTGGTCGGGGAACTGAGATCCCGCAAGCTGAGTGGCACGGCCCCATACATACATACATACATAAAATTTTGGGAAAAAAAACCACAAAAAACAGAGCAGAACTTGCCAGTCACCCAGAGGAGTGCCAGACAACCTCCTGTGGCAGGGCCTTCAGGATCTGCCTCTGGTTCTGAGCAGAGGCCACCCTTCTCCTGGGCCTCCAGCCAGTGACCCAGCACAGGCCTGGCCATTTCTGCCCAACGTGGGACTGCCTACCAGGCCGTCTTTGCTCCGGAGCTTCCGGTTGGGTTGGCCAGGACTTTGTCAGATCTACAGGGCAGTCTGAGGTGTTCCCTGCCCAGTGAATTCTGCGTCCTCCCGCTTTATGTTCTACAGGCATCGCCAGCACCCACACCCCAACCCTGAACCACCATGTCTCTGTCTCCTGGCACCTCACATGGGACACACGGAAAGTTAAGGAGTCATCCCGTACATTTCACTCGTCCCTCAGCCATCAGGTTGCGAAGATGCTACCCCCGCGGTGCCCTGAGCCTCCACACCCACAGCCGTGGGCACAGTTCAGACCTCTGGCAAAGTCTGAAAAACTCTTTTTTTAAGAAAGTTTTTAACTGTGGTCAAATATATACAACCACATATACGTTACACCTTTAAAATTGATCCTCAGCCACATTTTAAGTGCACATTTCAGTGTGTTAAGTATATCACATTGTTGTACAACCAATCTCCAGAACTTTCTCACCTTGCAAAACTAAATCTACCCATTAACACCTCTCCCCCTCCCTTCCCCCCAGCTGCTGGCACCCACCATTCTTTTCTGTCTCTGTGAATTTGGCGACTTTACGTAAGTGGAATCGTACAGTATGTCTTCCGACTGGCTTATTTCACTCAGCATAACGTCCTCAGGGTTCAGCCGTGTGGTGGCACGTGCCAGACTTTCCTTTCCTCCTTTTTTAGGACTGAGTAATATTCCACTGTACGGATGGACCACATTTCGTTCTTCCTTTCATCTGTCCGTGGACACTTGGGCTGCTTCCACCTTTTAGCTATTGTGAGTAACTCTGCTATGAACATGGGTGTACAGATATCTCTTCATGACCCTGCTTTCAATTCTTTTGGGACCATATCCAGAAGTGGGATTGCTGGGTCATATGGTAGCTCTACATTTAATTTTCTGAGGAACCGCCACTGTTTTTCACAGGACCTTCTGAGCTTTTATCACGGACACTGTGACAGTTTCTTCATTGGCTTCCCAGCCTCCTTTCCTTCCTATCCACCCCTCCTCTTCCCAGGATCTTTCTAAAATTCACAGGTAACTTCCTTTAAAACCCTCAAGAGCTCGCCATGGCCCTCAGAACAGGTCCCGCCTGCCTTCCGTGGTCAGGCCCCACCGACCTCATCTCCCTCACCTGAAGCATCATCCACCTTCCCCAGGCCTTGGCCCCGCCGGAAGGCCCTTGCCCCGCTCAAAGCCTCTGAGTCCTTTTTTGTTAATTCGTTGGAATGAGTTTCCTCCTTGCCCGTTTCCGTCCAAGGCCTTCTGGGGCCCTCTGCCCTGGTTTTCAGCACCCCCTACTCTCTCCGTGTCGTCTAACCACGAGCCCGTGAAGCTTCCAGCCCCAGACACGGGGGGGCTACGTTTGCTGTCAGATCCCCCCCCAGGTTCCAGAGGTGAGCTGTGGTCGGACTGCGTCCACGTCCCAGCCCCTTTCCCACTCCAGGCCCACTGCTCAAAGCCCTCATCTCCTCACCCCGCAACGCCCCCATCGCCAGGGCCGCTGACACGGTTTGATCCGGAGCCCGTCTTCACGGTCAACCCGGGCCTCAGTTTCCCCGGATGAAGAACGGAGTTGTGGGCGCGGCCCCTCTCCCAGCCCTCACCTGGTGCTGCCAGGGCTGGTCACCTCCGCGCTGCCGCTCGCAGATTAGACAGGTCCGGATACCCTTGCAACCACATTCCCGAAGGACCTCTGGGGTCACCACCGCCGCAGCCGCCATCGCCGCGTCCTGGCGGCCAGGGCGCACGCGCAGGACCCCGGGCGCCGCTGGGAGTTGTAGTGCGCGCGCAGGGTACGAGGTCCGCGCGGCCGCTTCCTTCCGGTCGCCGCCGCCGACGGATTCGCGCGGCGCCACCTCCTGGAATCGGACAACCGCCGGCGCCAGCACCGGATTCGCGTGCCGCCGATCAGGTCCCCGCGGGCCGCGCCTCCTCGCCATGGGCCCCCTCTCGGCGCGGCTGCTGATCCAGCGGGGGCGACCCAAGTGCGACCGGCTGGGGAAGATCCGGAGTCTGGAGTAAGGGCCGGGGCCACACCGCCCTCCACCAGGGCCTGGGTCGGCAGACGGTCGGGAAGAAAGCCTGGGACCGTTCCTCTCTCCCTGCCCGGCCCCGTTCTCACCCTGTCGGTTCGACAGAGTCTTTAATCATTCGGGACAAACGCCGTTCTCTCGTTATGAGATGGGTCGGGTAGGCCCGGAGCGGCATTACCTCAGAAGAGGGTCCGGGCTGCTAGGGAGACAGTCTTGCAGAAAGAATATGGAGCAACCTGTTGAGAGAATTACAGAGGACTGGGGAGCACAGAAAGCCCCCCTAGAGGATCAGGAAAAGCATCCTGGAGGGGGCCAGCTGCCCCAAGTTATAAAGTAGGGACAGGGTTAAAGTAAGTGGGGGAACGTTGCGGATCGGCCATGCACGCAGGAGAAATGTCAGGTGCAAAAGCCGTCGGAGGCAACCTGGGCTGCCGTGCGTGCGGGGTGGGAGGCCTGCCTGCCCCCTGAGCCCGCCCTGTCTGCCCCTCTCCCTAGCCTGTCAGGGATGAATCTGCTCTCAGAGCACTTGGACCCCAAGCTCCTGAGCCGCCTGAAGCAGCTGCAAGAGCTGGACCTCTCCAACAACCAACTGGAGACGCTGCCCGCCAACCTGGGCCTGTCCCACCTGCGCATCCTCCGCTGCGCCAACAACCAGTTGGGCGACGTCACTGTCTTGTGCCAGTTCCCACAGCTCGAGGAGCTCAGCCTGGAGGGCAACCCCTTTCTGACAGTACGTGGGCGGCCCCGCATCCCGGGCCAGCACCCTGGGGGCTCGGGCTCAGCCACAGGCTGGGGTGACCCCGAGCCACTCTCCTCTCTCATCCCCCAGGTCAGTGACAACCTGAAAGTTTCCTTCCTCCTGCCCAAGCTCCGTAAGGTCAACGGCAAGGACGCTTCCTCCACTTGCTCTCAGGTGGAGAACCTGAACCGGGAGCTGACCAGCAGGGTAAGGGGTGGGGCGGTGTCTCTGGTGCTTGGGAGCAGTCGGGGGCCTTGAGGAGTGAGTGACAGAACTGGACATTTGGAGGACACCAAGGGGGGTTACAGGGGCTCTCTGTCCCAACCCCAAGTGGCCCTGAGCCCCTAGCCCGACCTGTTGCTTTGAGCTTGGCTGTGGCGCTTGGCCTCTTGTCCTTGGAGGTCCTGCCCTGGCAGGGGAGGCTGGGACGCTTTCACGGTGACTTTACCCTGGGCCAGCTCCTCCCTTCAGGGCCTGTCTCTCCCTCTGTGTTGCTTGCGTTTGTGCAACCTGCAGCTGAGAAAGCTGTGATTCGGGGAGGCGTCCCAGAGGCGGTGAGGTTGAGACAGCTCTGGCCCTGAGATTAGAGGCAGAGGTGCCACAGAAGGTCCAGGAGAGCCGGGGTGGGCTGAGCCTGAATCTGGTCCCTCTCGTGCCAGGTCACAGCTCACTGGGAGAAGTTCATGGCCGCACTGAGCCCAGACGAGGAGGCTGAGAAGGCCCAGGCAGACTTTGTGAGGTCGGCCATCAGAGATGTCCGCTATGGGCCCGAGTCCCTCAGCGACTTCACCCAGTGGAGGGTATGTCCTCACCCCGCTGTGCTGCGAGTCGCTTCTCCCAGCTCCTCCCTGGCTGCCACAGCCTGAGCCGCCCTGGAGGTCTCTGGCCATGAGGGGATGTGGGGAGTGGGCAGGTCAGGGAAGGAAGCCCTATGGGCTGGAAGGACTCTTCCCCAGCTCGGGAAGCACCCTCTGACTGGGCGTCTGGGGAGGGGCTGGAGGCCTCCCGGATGTGCTCAGCTTCCTGATGGCCTGGCCCCACCCAGGTGCGGATGATCTCTGAGGAGCTGCTGGCCTCTGGTGGGACTCAGGTGCATGAGGCAAACATCTCAGAGAGGCCCCCAGAAGCCACCGCTATCCAGGAGCCTAGGGTGAGTGGTTCCATGGGGCTCCCGGGCTCCCAGGGCCTGCCCTGGCCCTTCCTGCCTAGGGAGGCATTAGGAAGACGTCCTGGCAGTGTGCCCAGGAGATGGCCTCCTATGCTTGAGCTGGTTCCCTCTGACCCTGGTACCCCTGGCCTACCGTACCCATGGGAAGGTGCAGTGCAGCCTCTGATGGGGAGGAAGGAAGCCCTGGGCAGATGGACACATGGTCACCAGGCCCTCGGGTTGCCCCCGCCCCCTCCTCCACAGGCCGGGCCAGTGGCCTCGAAGCGGCCAGGTGATGGCCCAGTCCACGTCTCTCCCAACAAGCGGGTGTGCACCTCCCCGTTGGCCCAGGTGGAGGGCATCCCTGTGGGCTCTGCTGGCAGCCAGGTGAGCTAGCAAGGTGGCAGGGGGCGTGTGGTGGGAGCAAGGCCCGGGGGCAGCCATGACCCCCCTCTGCTCCCACAGACTGCCCTGCAGCTGGAGCCCCTGCACTTCCTGCAGTGCCACAGCAAGAACAACAGCCCTCGTGACCTGGAGACCCAGCTCTGGGCCTGTGCCTTCGAGCCAGCCTGGGACGAGGGCACGTCCTCGGGGGGCAGGCGGGGCGAGGGCCACAGGGAACAAGCAGGGCAAGCTTTCTGGGCACGGGGCCTGGGAATACCACGTGCAGGGGCCGCCTGGGTGGACGGGGGAATCGGGAGGGACAGAGAGCTCAGGGTCCTCAGGGTCAGGAGGAGGGGCTGCAGTGGGTCACCAGGCTGACCTCTCAAACAGGGCAGGCAGGGGCCACATCCCAGACCGTGGCCACGTGTGGCGGGGAGGCCGTGTGTGTGATCGACTGCCAGACAGGCATCGTACTGCACAAGTACAAGGCGCCTAGTGAGGTGAGTGCCGGGGCTCTGCTCCTGCAGGGTGGCAGGCAGAGCCTTGGCTCCTGGGGGTAGGAGTGCTGGGGTCGGGGGGCCAGACTTGGCCACCTACTCACCAGGTGACCTTTTTATTTGATGCTGGGCTTCCGTTCCCGGGCCTGATCCTGGACGCGTGTGCATGCGTGTAGCTTTGCCCCTCGGTGACCCCTCCCCTTCCCTCCCCAGGAGTTCTTCTCAGTGGCCTGGACGGCCCTGACGGTGGTCACACAGGCAGGCCACAAGAAGCGCTGGAGTGTGCTAGCAGCTGCAGGCCTGCGGGGCCTGGTCCGGCTGCTGCACGTGCGGGCCGGCTTCTGCTGCGGGCTCATCCGGGCCCACAAGAAGGCCATTGCGACTCTCTGTTTCAGCCCCACACACGAGACCCACCTCTTCAGTAAGACCCCCTCCCCGAACCTCCGGGGCTCCCTTTGCACCCGTCCTGCAGCCTGACGCCTCAGGACTCCTTCCTGGGATGGCAGGGAGCTCCTGTGGCTGGCGGGCCTCATGCTGGCTGCCGAGGTCAGCGCAGACTGGTAGGAACATCAGCGCTTCACGGACAACTGACCAGGCTTCAGATTCTGTCTCTTCCCCCCAACCTGCTCTATGGCTTTGGAGGTTTCTGACAACCTGGGCCACGTCCGTGACCTGGGGATCTGGGTGGATCCCCTGGCCCTCTGGGTGTGATGAGGGTGATATCTGAGCGGAGACTGTGGGACGTGGCTGCGTGGCGTGGGGCACATAGGTTAGAGTAAGATAAGGATGGTAGGCCCTGGAGTCTTTCTCCCAGCCATGGCCCTCCCTCCTTGCCTTGGGGCCGTGGTCTCAGCCTGGGATGCAGCCTGCAGGAGGGAGCAGGGCCTCCTCAGGGCCACCTCTCTCCTTCCCATCCCCTCCTCAGCGGCCTCCTATGACAAGCGGATCATACTCTGGGACATCGGGGTGCCCAACCACGATTACGAATTCCAGGCCAGGTGATGCTTTGCAGCAGGACTTTGCGGGATGGGCGTGGGGGTGGGCACACACCTGAGTCTGTGGCCTCACGCCCTCCCTCTCACCTGCCGGCAGCCAGCTGCTCACACTCGACACCACCTCCATCGCCCTGCGCCTCTGCCCCGTCGCCTCCTGCCCGGATGCCTACCTGCTGGCCGGCTGCGAGGGCGGCTGCCGTTGCTGGGACGTGCGGCTGGACCAGCCTCAGAAGAGGAGGTGAGAACGGGCAGGGGTGCCCTGAAAGCCAGTCCTCGAAGCCAGGCAGCCCCCAGTCCAGGTGTCTGACCCCAGGCACGCCTGCTACAGTGATGCCCGCACCATGCCCCCTGCCCTGGGCAACCAGAGGCTGTTTTCACGGGCCTCCTCACAGAGCTGTCCTGTCCCCACCTCCTGCCCATCTCTTGAGGAAAGGTCCATTCCCTCTCTAGGCTTGATCACCTCATCACTGCCCAGTCCTGCCACTCACCAGCAGTGTGACCTTCCTCTGCCCGACATGATTTTGTCATCCACAAAGTGGGGACAGTAACTCACATCCCAGGGCTAGTGGAGGACAACGGGATGGTGTCTGGGCCAGGAGAAGGTCCAGAAGAGCCAGGTGAAGGCGTGTGGCTCCTCTGTATCACCTGGAAGGCCTGAGACAGTGCTCGGCAGGGGTCCCCTGACCTTGTGCGGCCCAGAGCCTGGTGGGGGAGATGGGCATTAAAACCCCACAAAGTGCGATTGATGTCAGCTACAGAGGAAGGAGAATAAGGTGCGCCGAGAGGAGCAGGGAGGCCGAGGGGACTCCGAGGTGACCAGTGGCAGATGGACAGGTCCTCAGGCTCATGCTCTCCATGACTCCCAAGGGAGTCACGTGGGCAGAGGCAGGAAGGGTGCTCACACGGGGCAAGTGCAAAGGGCCAGTGGCAGGGACAGCTGTATGACCAGGGACAGCTGGCCACAGCTTGGAGAACTGGAGGGATTGGCACAAGGTGATGTGGCAAGGTTGCCTGGGCCAGGGGATATACTGGCCCTGTGGGCCCTGGTGAGATCTTGAATTTTATCCTGAGCGCGGGGAATAGCGTGGGAAGAATTTTAGGGCAGGTGGCAGGAGGGAACTGTAGTGACACCTGAGCACAGACCGTGGCGGTTGTCCAGCCAGGTGTTGGTGGTGTCCCCCTGCCACACCTGGGAGTCAAGCCCTGGGCCTGCCTCCTCCCTCCCTGCCTGGTCCCCAAGTCCTGTGGCGTCTCCCCCATGTCTCAGATGTGTCTGCTGCTCGTGGATGGTACTCAGGTGCCTTTCTGGCTCCAGGACTCCGGGCAGCTGCTGGGTGGCCTCTCCAAGCAGTGTGCCCGCAGCCACTCCCCACTGTCCTCAGGGTCAGAGCAAACCGCCCCCACCAAGTCTCTGGGCCTAGAAGCGCCCACTTGGCCAGTGAACTGCTCACCTCACTCAGCCTCAGAAGCGCTGCCTCGCTCTGGAGCCCTTCCCAGCCATGCCCCTGCGCCCCCTAAGTTGCCACCGCCTGTGACTCGGCACACTCAGGTGCTGGCTCCCCCTTCCAGGCCCTGGAAGCCAGGGAGGGCCCAGAGTAAGTGCCCAGCAGGTGTCTGAATGAGCGAGCGGCCCTTTGTGTGCAGCCTTCCTGGCTGACCAGCACTTCCGCTGCCCCACAGGGTGTGTGAGGTGGAGTTCGTCTTCTCCGAAGGCTCTGAGGCAACTGGACGGAGAGTGGACGGGCTGGCGTTCGTGAACGAGGACGTCGTGGGTGAGCGAGCTTAGCTCGGGACAGTCTAACTTCCTGGGACCCAGATGGGCCCTGGTCAGGCCTTCTGGGGTCACTTCTCCCTGGGCTGGGGTTTAGGTCCGAGGGCTTCGGAGGGGTCCCCACTGTGGGACACGAGCTGCCCGGAGAGGGGCCCCCGGGCACAGTTCTTCACTCTCCCCGACAGCCTCCAAAGGGAGTAGCCTGGGCACCATCTGCCTGTGGAGCTGGAGCCAGACGTGGCAGGGCCGGGGCAGCCAGTCCACAGTGGCCGTCGTGGTCCTGGCCCGGCTGCAGTGGTCGCCCACCGAGCTCGCCTACTTCTCACTCAGCACCTGTCCTGGTGAGTCGCCTGCCAGCCACCCCTAACCCTGCACCTCTGGGAGCTCCGCCCCACCTCACATTCCCATCTCTGTGCTGGCAGATGAGGGGATGGTGCTCTGCGGGGACGAGGAGGGCAACGTGTGGATCTACGACGTCAGGCCCCTCGTGGCGCAGAGGCCCCCGCCGCCGGCCACCCCGCAGGCCCCCACGCAGGTAGGCATGCGCACTGTGGTCCCCGCCAGGGCTGGCGCTGCCCGGGGGCCCGTGTCAGGAAGCAGGAGCCCAGCGCCCTCTCTCTCCCCTCCAGATCCTTAAGTGGCCCCAGCCCCGGGCCCTGGGCCAGACAGTGAGCAGGACCATGGTGAACACGGTGGTGGCTGACCCCACCTTTACCTACCTCACGGCACTGACGGACTCCAACATTGTCGCCATCTGGAGGAGAAACCAGCCTTGACTGTGGGACGCAACTTACTCAGCTTTTAGGGTCGTGAGGGGGATCTTCTTATCGGTGGCTATTTTTTATTAAAGTCTACTGTGTAAGAGAAACCTGGGGGGAGCTGTTTGTGGGCCCCATCAGGTGTCCCCCGCTGAGTGAGGCAGGCAGGCCCGGCAGCTGAGGCTCCCAGGGCAGGGACGCCTGGAAGCACACGAGCTTTCAGTTCCTTCTGCTTGAGACGCCGCCGGGCAGCCCCAGGTTCCCGGGTTTTGTCCAGAATGAGTTTGTTCCTGCCACCCTGTCAGACAGAAATCTGGCTCCCTGGGCTAGTCCTGAAATGAGGCCCCCGAGTGGCTCCGGAACAGGTCCCCCACCTCCACTGGACTGACCCAAGGCTGTGAAGTCACCTCTGCTTCAGCCCGCAGCTGGGTCTTTTCCTGCCACACTTTATTAGGAAGGTAAGACAGACTCTGTGTACAGGACACATCGGTGTCAGGGGTGAGGGACTTTCTACAAGGAGGCCCACGGCTGGAGGAAGTGCTTTTGTCCACCTGGTGCCTGGAGAAGGGCCGGATGCAGCCCACTACTCGATTCCTTCTTGCTTGTCTTTGATGGCCACCTGAGGGGGAGGAAGGAGGCGGCGCCCTGAGCTGGAATGGCCGGGTGAGGATGTTGGGAACGCAGCCTCAGCCTCCCTGACCAAGGGCTGCCAGGACCTTGGCCAGGGGCCCCAAACGGTTCCGGCACCGGGTAGCCAGCACCCCAGGGACCCTCTAGCCAGCCCTACCCACCCCACCATGACTTCCCTGCAGCACAGGTCCTGCTGCCTGGGGTGGCAGGGAGGGAGGGGAGTAGAGGTGCTTCCTGGTGAGCCTATGACTGACAGACTGAAAATGTGACAAGCCGTGGATCTTTCCCACTCTAAATCGTGTCTGGACTTTTGAAACCCCCTGCGTGAGATGTGACCACACCCATCTGGCCTTCTTGATGGTGGTACCCCACGATAAGATGAGCTGCCCCCTAGACAGATAAACCACAGGGCAGCGGCACCACAGGGAAGAGGCTTGGAGGGACAGCCCCAGGCAGCAGGCCCCTTGCTTCCACGGGGACCATGAGAGCACAAAGGGAGACCCTGGGCACTGGGTGAGGTCCCACCCCTGGGTGCAGACAGCAGGCCCCAGGCCTCACCTCCATGACCCCTCAGTCCACACTTCCCGGATGCTGTGGTGTACACCCCTGTTCTGTCATCACCTCCGCCCAGCCCCCATTTCCCCCACCGAATAAATCAGAGGAGACAACCCGGGGATCGTCCTAGGTGTGGGCATGAACACACTGCAGCTGTGACCATGCAGGCTGGCGTCCAGACTGACCCCAGCCCCTCGGGCACACCCAGCTCCTCACCCGGAATCGCTCTTCCAGCAGGGAGAGCTCGCTGATGAGGTCTGTGATGGCATTGGTGAAGGCCTCCTGGGGGCTGTAGTCCGGTGTGGTCTGCACACGGATGATAATCTTGTGTTCCAAGGGGTGGGGGACTTTGTAGCCAGCGAACAGCACCTGCGGGTCCTTCAGCAGCTGCCTGAGACACAGGGATGGGTGGAGTGGGGGGGGGGGGTGGTGAGCCTAGGGCCCTTGGGGCTCTGGCCCCTTGTGACCTTCCAGGCCTTCTAACCAAGGGTCTTCCCGTTGGGTTGGGGCCTGTAAGCAAATGCAGCTGCTCTCGATCTTTAGTTGTTTGTGTTGTGTCGTTGTCACCACCCCACAGCCCCTGCAAGAATGTCCAAGTAAGACAGACATGTGAAGAAGATACAGCATGTGGGGACTCCTCCCATACACACACCTACATCCATGAGGATCAACGATCCTACCTAGTAAACACAGTTTCCAGCAACCTCTTCCCTCAGGAGACGTCAGGGACCCTCAACGGCCCCAAAGAAACCTCCCTAGGCAGTAAAAATCCAGCTAGTGTTCAGGAAAAAAAAGCCCCATTCCCAGCCCCAAAAGAGCATCTGGCACAGCAAATAAAGGCAGCAGGGGGAGAAGGCCCCAGGCTCTGAGCACTTAATAAAGTGGAAACGGAAATCCACTGGGCAATGCAGGCTGGCAGCTGCCGTCCACACGCATGGGGTCCTGGTCCGCGAGGCTATGGGGAAGCGAAGCCTGAATTGTGAGCTGTGCCCTGAGCGCGTGGGGGTTTTCTCCAGATCAGCTCCCTGAAATGTGAGCACTGGGGGGGGGGGGGGGGGGGGGGGGGGGGGGGAACAGGGGGCTCACAGGGGGGGGGGGGGGGGGGGGCAGCAGGGCCCCAGGAAAGCCTGGGTGCACCACTGGCTTGGCGCTGGGCAGGAGGCATCCACAAAGAAGATGGGCAACTCCGTCCCCTACTTATACCAGAAGACCAGACAAGCTCCTGCCCACGGTCTCAAACATGCAAACCTGGGAAAGGCATGGCTTCACTGATGGCACTTTTCAGCAGCGAAATGACAAGTCTCTGGCCAATCCTACTGCTGGCCACCTACCAGGCCAGGACCTCACCGGTGCAAACACCCACCATCCAATTATCAGGAACCCACCAGGGCACCGGATGACCACACAGGCACTCTCCCACTTCCTTCCCTTATTCTACTAAGTTACAGTCTCTGGCACACACATCTTAGAATGCCAGGTGTCACTGAGATCACTGTCACAAATGGGGGCAGGGTGGGTGGCCAAAGCTGAATGCGTCTCCGTGCTTGTGTGCACAGAGCCCCAAGCAGGCCTTCTTTCCTGTGGCTCGCTGCACATTCACCTCCTTTAGTCAGATAACTGAGCCAACACAGGAAAGTGGCTACGTGAACAGATACTGGTCACTGTCATTTTGAAGAAAAGGTACTGGGATGTGTGAATTCCTAGAGTCAGCACCCAGAAGGACTTCCTGGAGCTCAGAGAGACTTGAGAACATCTCCTGGAACTTAGGCTTGGCCTCTCAAAGAGCAACATAACCCCCAAAAGCCTTTGACTTGGAACTTACGATTTAATGATGTTTCCTAGCGTATGGTCTTCCTTGTTGATGGTGAACAAACAGGCATTGGGTACCTTGGTGTCCTTGTTAATGGTGATCCTAAGGGAGAGGCAGAGGCAACAGGTTGGTGGGGAGGGCCGGGGCTTCCCTCCTCCCCGGAGTCTAAACCCTGCCCGTCAAGGCAGGCTCAGGTCCCACCTCCTCCTGGAAGACTTTCCCATCTCTTCATCCCATAACGTCCTCTGTGGCTCAGAGTAGCACCGTGGCTATACCCCAAACCCAGCCACGCCTGGCTCTGCGGGACCCTCACCTCACCTCTGGACTACTCCTTCTTCCTAAAGCAGAGCTTCTCAACCTTGGCACCACTGACATTTTAGGCCAGAAAATTCTTTTCTGTATGGGGGCTGTCTGGTACACTGTGGGGTATTAGCAGTACCTCTACCACTAGATGCCAGGAGCATCCCCTTTATGACAACCAAAAATGTTTGCAGACACTGCCGAAGTCCTCTGGGGGGCAAAATGGCCCCCGGTTGAGAACCACCGCTCTCAAGGGAGACTGAAGTGCCTGGTAGGGGCTAGACCGCAGAGCAGAGCCCTGGATACCAGGCAGTTAAGAGAAGGAAAAGCCAGCGTTTAAGACGGTCTTCTTTGTGCTGAGCCCTGGACTAAGCGCTTTACATAAATTACCTAATTTAATCTCCCCTTAGAGAAAATTCTGTGATTTAATACAGTAATAAGCCCATTTTCCAGATGAGGAAAGTGGGCCTCAGGCAGACTGTCACTTGCCCAAAGGCACAAAGTTCTCAAGTGGGGGATCCAGGAGCCAAGTCCAGGCTATCTGAGCACTGGATTACATTTCCCTTCACCTGCTGGCAATGAGGAGTCACTGGAGGTTTTACACCGGCGAATGAAGAGCCGGTGTGAGTCTCAGCCATCATTCTGGCTGCAGCAAACATAAAGGTGGTGGGCGGGAAGACGAGTGAGGGGGGCTACCAGATCCCAGAGGAAAACGACTTTGGAGCCAGACACACTGGGTTCGAAGACAGAGCGGCCACTTTCTGTGCGCCTGGGAAAGTGACTTAACCTCTCTGAAGCTCGGTTTCGTCATCTGCAGAATGGGGAGACTCACCAACGCCTAGTACTGTCTTAAGTTTGCAGACTCAAGTGTGAAGCGCTCTGTGGAGCTAGAGCAAAACCTTCTGTCCCCCCGGCAGCGGACGGGCACAGAAGCCCCAGAACCTGCGGGCGCTGACGGTCGAGGGTCCGCGACCCTCTCCCACCCAGGCCGGTTCCACTTACTTCTTCTCGCCCTCGAAGAGCAAGAACGACTCGAAGGCGGGAGGCGCGTTCATCCTAGCGTCGCAGCAGCCTCCCAAACCTCACACGCAGCCGCCACCCCCTCCAGAACTCGACCACTTCCGGGTTAGCGGCTGCATCCGGATTATGCCGGCAGTGCCAAACCCATGTGAGGATCGGCTCGTTGCCCTCTATCGGTCTGGAGGATCTTGCGCAGGCGCGAGAAAAGCCTGCCGGAGGGAGAGGGAGGCTGGTGGCTCTGCGCATGCGTAAGTCGGGAAGGTCCTCTCCTGGGCTCACCTGCGGGCATGTTTTGACGCATGCTCCTAACGCTGGGGGCAGCTCTTTTGAGACATCTCTGTCTAGGCTAAGCCGGAACCCTGAGCTCTTCTCTCTGCTCCCTTTGCCCCTTGATCCCTCTTTGGAAATGTGCCCTTGGAATACATGGCAAGAGGCTCTTGAATGGAGAATGGAGCCTTGGGTTAGTGGGCAGGTGTGACCAGCCGGGGCAGAAGAAGCCTCCCCTGGGCTAGACTGTTGTGTATGGATAATCCACCTGCCACGGCAAGCTGCTACAAGACTCCTGGCTGCGTTGTTACTGGTTTACCAGGTGGGCTTGTAGCCTAGTGAGGTTCTTCTTAGGGGAGCAGTTGGGTGAGGGCCGGGGAGGCGGCAAGTGTATGCTGGTGGGGACAAAAAAATGTTGCCTGCCATTTCAATAAACAAAGAATGTTGCCGCCATCAAGCCATCAGCCCCTGACGGTGTGCCCTGAGGGGAATTCAGGATGGAGAAAAACAGGATACTGGCCCTACATAGTTAAGATGCATATCTAGGAACCATTTCAATGCCCAGATTCTTTCATCTTCCGAAGAAAACTGCTGAAATCATTAACTTGAGATGTCTGTCTTTTGTGATTAGCGGTAATCTTTTGATGTTTGACTACAAGTGTTTTGTTTGGTTTTCAGCAAAAAACTCCTATATATCCTGGCTCCTCCCTTACCTCTTTGGAACAGTTCCGCAGAGCAATCTGAGAGGCTGTCTCCCAGGCTATTGTCCTCAGTAAGGTCCTCGATAAAACATAACTCGCAGGAACTTCCCTGGTGGTCCTGTTGTTAAGACTCTGAGCTTCCACAGAGGGCACAGGTTTGATCCCTGGTCGGGGAAGTTCCGCTTGCCGCTCAGTGCGGCAAAAAAACCACCCAGAAAACAAACAAAAAGCCACCCCCACAACTCGCAGGAATTCCCTGGAGGTCCAGTGGTTAGGACTCGGCGCTTTCATTGCTGGGGCCCAGGTTCGATCCCTGGTCAGGGAACTAGAATGCCACAAGCCACGTGGCACGGCCAAAACCCCAAAAAATCACGCATAAGGCGCTTCCCTTGTGGCGTAGTGGATAAGAATCCACCTGCCAGTGCAGGGGACACGGGTTCGAGCCCCGGTCCAGGAAGTTCCCACATGCCGCGGAGCAGCTAAGCCTGTGTGCCACAACTACTGAGCCTGCGCTCTAGAGCCCGCGAGCCACAACTACTGAAGCCCGTGAGCCACAACTACTGAAGCCCGCGCGCCTAGAGCCCGTGCTCCGCTACACGAGAAGCCACCGCAATGAAAAGCCCGCGCACCGCAGCAAAGAGGAGCCCCCGCTCGCCGCAACTAGAGAAAGCCCACGCACAGCAACGAAGACCCAACACAGCCAAAAAATTAAAATTTTAAAAATATTTTTTTAAAAATCCCACATAACTCGCAACTTTTAGGTTGCGCATTTTTGTTTTTGTTTTGTTTTCAGTCAACACAGGTATAAGAGGAACTTGAAGGGATAAGTGTATGAGTCGGTTTTGGTTGGTTGATATTTTGCAGACTACAGCTTAGCATAAAAGTCCCACCTGAGCGGTTTGAAGCAACAGGGGGCTGGGGTCTCAGATTAGCTACTGAAGCCCTAACAGCTTTCCAGCTGTTTCTCCAAGGCTGGGGAACAGCTGAGGAGCCCCCAAGGAAATCTGGAGCTTCCCCCACCACTTCCCGGGAAGGACTCTTTCCTACTTAAGCTTTGAGACCTGGGGTGAGAAAATGTCATTTGCTGGAGGCCCACACCAACCTTGATTCTCCAGGCCAAGTGGGTGGGGGCCTCTTTAACTGCGGAGGAATAGAAGGCAATGACAGTAATGATGCCCCTTCACCCGTCTGAGTCATCCTGGGAAAGTTTGGGCCAAGGATGCTACTGAGAAATAAAATGTTGCCTGCCGTGTCAGTAAACAAAAGATGCCGCAGCTGTCGGCCATTGCAGCCCTGCCCCCAACGGTGAGCCCTGAGGGAACTCAGGAAGGAAACAAAGAATATCGGCCAGCTAGCCAGCATCAGACTGCAGCCAACCCCAAGGGTGCAGCTTGATGAAACGCAGGATGTGAAAACACGGGATACTGGCCCCAGATAGCTGAGGTACATATCAAAGGAATGATTTTGGTGAGCCCAGACTCTTACATCTTCTCATACAAAGAAAAGTGCTAAATTCCTTAACTTGAGATATCTGGTTTTCTTTAATTAACAGTCATCTCTTGATGTTCAGACTACCTGCCCTTTGTTGCAAAACTCCTATATATCCTGGCTCCCCCTCACCTCCTCAGAGCATTTTTCTTGGGGTTTTTTGTTTTTTTTTCGACTCGGGGTTACTTAAGATGCTGCCTGCCCGGCTTGAAGTCCTCAGTATGTCCACCAAATAAAACATAACTCTCAACCTTTAGATTGTGCATTTATTTTTTCAGTTGACACTACTGAGAAAGGAAGGGGGCAGGGCACAAACTTTAAAAGAATGACGTAGCCTCTGAGGACCTAAAGCAGTTAGAACTGATTAGACCCAAGATGGCGAAGAATCTACTTCCAGTAGAACCTGAGCCTCATTATACGCTCATTGCAATACACCAGCATATGCTAAATGACATACCCACAGGCACCAGGACAGCTCTAAGGCTGATCATAAAAGGCCAAAAAGTGGGTCACAACTCCTGGAAATCTCCGCTCCTTCCCCAAATAGTTGGAATAATCCTCCCACTCATTAGCCTGTGAAATTCCCCTCCCCCTAAAAACTAACAACCCCATACCCTGGGGCCTCTTGCCTTCTGAGTTGGCCCACGCTCAGTCTATGGAATGTGTATATCCCTGAATAAACCTGCTTTCACTTTACTGTGGCTCGCTCTTGAATTCTTTCCTGCAAGAAGCCGAGAACCCATACTTGGCGACCCGTCCCAGGAACTCACCTGAGACCTGGGACCTGACCATCCTCTTGTGCCCCACCTTTTCTTGCAACACTACCGTTGCCAGGATTGCAGGGACCTGGCGGTGATGAGGCTGGCCTGGCCTTAACTGGGCTACGGGACAGGATGGGGAGAGGATTTTAACTCTGAAGGGGCTTCCCTCCCTGCCACTGTGGAAGTCTGTCCTCTCTAGGGAGTTCTGGTCACACTTGCCCTTTGATTCTCTGACCAACATGAGATCCTGAGCTCCAGAAGTTGTCAGCCCCCCAAAGAGCTTTCAACAGCTCAATTTTGGCGTGCCCCGAGAGGAGTCCCAATGACCATTCCCATCTTCTCCTTAGTCTAAGGGAGACAGGTCTGCCTGGCACCACTGTGGAACGGGCGGCTAGAACATGGGGTGCTAAGAAACATTTTCCAACCTTGGAAATAAGGGGAAGGGGGAGTGTGTGGCATATCCCAACAATGCCATACTGGAGCACTGTTGAACAGGCCTGACCAGGGGTTATTTAAATATCTAGGGCAGGGCTTCCCTGGTGGCGCAGTGGTTAAGAATCTGCCTGCCAATGCAGGGGACGTGGGTTCAAGCCCCGGACCGAGAAGATCCCACATGCCGTGGGGCAACTAAGCCCGCGTGCCGCAACTACTGAAACCCACGTGCCTAGAGCCTGTGGTCCACAACAAGAGAAGCCAGCGCACCACAATGAAGAGTAGCGCCCTCCCCCCTGGCTCACGGCAACTAGAGAAAAGTCCGCACATAGCAACGAAGACCCAACGCAGCCAAAAATAAATAAAATGAATAAGTAAAAATTTTTTTAAAAAGCAGGGGTTTTAGGAAAAAAACAAATAAATAAATAAATATCTAGGGCAGAGATCGTCAAAATGTGAGGGCTCTGGGACAAAATCAAGCCTGCCACCTGATTTTGTATTTAAAGTTGCATTGGAATATGCCATGCCCGTTGGTTTCCTCATTGCCTGTGGCTGCTTTTGTGCTACAAGAGTAATGGTAACCAAAACCTGCATGCCTGGGCCTTTGCCGAAAAAGTTTGCCAATCCCTAAGCTTGGGGAATGGACCTGTGTTTGACTTTTTTTTTTTAAGAATTTATTTCTGGGCCTCCCTGGTGGTGCAGTGGTTGAGAGTCCGCCTGCCGATGCAGGGGACACGGGTTCGTGCCCCGGTCCGGGAAGATCCCACATGCCGCGGAGCGGCTGGGCCTGTGAGCCATGGCCGCTGAGCCTGCGCATCCGGAGCCTGTGCTCCGCAACGGGAGAGGCCACAACAGTGAGAGGCCCACGTACCGCAAAAAAAAAAAAGAATTTATTTCTTTTAATTTTTTATTTTTTATTTACTTATTTTTGGCTGTGTTGGGTCTTCGTTGCTGCGCGGGCTTTCTCTGGTTGTGGCAACTGGAGGCTACTCTTCATTGCAATGCGCGGGCCTCTCACTGCAGTGGCCTCTCTTGTTGTGCAGCACGGGCTCTAGGCGTGCGGGCTTCAGTAGTTGTGGCTCACGGGCTCTAGAGTGCAGGCTCAGTAGTTGTGGCACATGGGCTTAGTTGCTCCGCAGCATGTGGGATCTTCCCGGACCAGGGATCGAACCCATGTCCCCTGCATTGGCAGGCGGATTCTTAACCACTGTGCCACCAGGGAAGCCCCCTGTGTTTGACTTTGATATTTATTATTCAATTAGGGCCCAGACATTGAAGTTACTTATTAACTTGTAGGTTTCCATCCCATAGAGAAGATAATTCCATCAACCAGTTTCGTATCTAATATCACAATCTTATTCCAATGTTACCCAGACTCTCAAAATAGCCTATGAACCAGCTTTGCCAAACATTCATTTCCTCCTTGGAGTGTAATAAATCTCTGATACATGTTCATACCCTATACATTTTTAAAAATGAATTATTTATTTATTACTTTTGGCTGCGTTGGGTCTTCCTTGCTGCGCGCGGTCTTTCTCTAGTTGTGGCGAGCAGGGGCTACTCCTCATTGCGGTGCGTGGGCTTCTCATTGCGGTGGCTTCTGTTTTTGTGGAACATGGGCTCCAGAGCGCAGGCTGAGTAGTTGTGGCACACGGGCTTAGTTGCTCCGTGGCATGTGGAATCTTCCCAGACCAGGGCTCGAACCCGTGTCCACTGCATTGGCAGGCGGATTCTTAACCACTGCGCCACCAGGCAAGGCCCGTTCTATATTTTTGAAACAGGAGGGAAGGAGGCAGGGCACAACCTTTGAAAGAATGACATAGCCCAAGGACATGCTATAAACTGATTAGAACCCAATGGGTCCAAGATGGCAGACAAGTCGACTTTTTCCACTAGATCTTGAACCTCAGTATATGCTCACATCAGCAAGATAAATGACACACCCACAGGCGCCATGACAGTTCCAAGACCAACCATGAAGATCAAAAAGTGGGCAGTGGCCCAACTCCTGGAAATCCCCTCACCTTCCTAAAATAGCTGGAATACTCCCCCCACTCATTAGCCTATGAAATTACCCACCCCTGTAAGAACTGACAACCCCGTACCCCGGTGCCATTCTCACCTTCTGAGGTGGCCCACACCCTGTCTGTGGAGTGCGTTTCTCTCTAAATAAATCCACTTCTTACCTATCACTTTGTCTCTCACTGAATTCTTTCTGAGATGAGACATCAAGAACCTGAGCGTCATTAAGTCCTGAGACCAGGTGTGTGATCTCAGTTGGAAGACGGTGGGTCTTAGCAGGCTCAAAGTCCCAGCCGTGTGGGTTCAAGTCCAATCTGAGGTGCACAGTTTCATTCTTATGAGTCATTTTTTGAAACATATTTGAAAATTCTACTTTGACAAGAATTTCCCAAGAGAAGGCTGGCGGGAACTTGCCCAGATTTCCTGAGTTGGGCCCAAAGGGTGAAAAAGGCGCATGCTATGTGAGCTGGGCCCGCTCAGGGCTTCTCGGGGTGCCTGCCCTGTACTGAATGCCAGCCCCCTGGGCTGTAGGCCTCTGAGGGCCCAATCAGACCCTCAAGACATCTGGGGCATCTGCCCCAGCCCCGGATGAATAACAGGCCTGGCGATCCTGGGGGAGTGGTGGTGTGGAATCCCTGGGCAGGTGGAGGGGGTGACCTCCAGTACCTGCCTGTACTGAGGGCAGGCAGGAGTCTCTTCTGTCCCTCTCCTTTTTCCAGGTGGCTTCCAAAAAGAATGCGGCATCCTGGGTTCTAGGTAGCTCTGCCCGGAACCTGCGAGGAGAACCTAGGGGTGTTGGTACCCACGGGAGAGGTGGGGGGCGGAGCCAGGCACTTACTCATTTAAATGCCCCTCTGGCTGCAGTGGCCGTGCCCACATCGAGATCCACTGGAGGAAAGCGTGGTGGGTGCTGCCAGTGGGCGGCTGCACGTGTGCAGTTAAAATCCACAGTTCTACTTGCTGCAGCCCCTGTAAGTGCACACCCAAGTGTACACCTCTCTTTCCCCTTCCCTCCCTGCCTTGGGGGTCAGGAGACCCAGGGTCCATACTTCCTGACCATGAGGTCCTTGAAACACAAGAAGATCCAACAGGCAGGACTGGTGTGAGGCCCTAAGGAAGTAGCCAGAGAAGCAGCGGTCGGTGATGGGGGCGGGGGGGAGCAGGCTCAGTCACCCTGGACCTGAGCCCTGGGCCAGCCCTGTGAAGAGGCTCATGAGGCCCACAGGATGGTAGCATCACGACCAAGAAGTGATGAACATCCAAGGGATTGGGTGGGCGGGCTGTCAAGGCTGTGACCAGGAGAAAAGGTCGATAGGGCCCCCAAAGCCATGGGGTACAGGGGAGCGGGGCAGCCCCCTGCATCTGCAGCCCCCTTTGCTTTTCTATGCTATCCCTCAAAGAATCCAGCATGCAGCCTGCCCAGATGGTCCTGCCCCAGACTCCGGCTAGTCAGCTGGGTCAAGGGTCCTGCCTGTGACCTGGGCCCTTGGGGACTGTCCCAGGTCTGGGATTCACAGGTGAGGCTCTAAGCTTGGTTGAATGAGAGTTTTAAGAACATGCTGGAAGACCCTGTCCCTTCTCTGTTTTGTTAATTATGTTGCAAGTTACTGTGTACCTAGGGATGGATTCGGAGGAGAGCGGGGAGGTGATGACCAGAGGAAGCCTTGCTTGGGACGAGGGGGCTGGCATAAGGGCCACTGCCAGGGCCAGGCCATGTGGTTTGAGGTTCTGAACCTTCCCCCACTTGCAGTCTTCAGGACACTTGGAGGAAGGGCCTGTTTGGGGGCTGCCAGGAGGGGCCAGCTGGTGAGACACATCAGGCTCTGTAGCCTGTGGGAGACAGATGAGTGGGACCCAGGGGTGTGGCAGGGACAGCAGGTGGGAGGAGAAAGCAAGTCCCCAGGATGGGGGGAAACAGAGCAGGGGCAGTGGGGATGCACAGAGACTGTGCTGGCGGCCCGGTGCTTGGCCACCCCCACCAGCAGCTGACCCCCATCTCGAGATCCCAGAGCCTCCACAGTCATAGCAGGTTTATTGTCGGCAACAGAGCATCACGATGCTCTCCCAGGGAGCACAGCTGTGGCCATGAGGGGAGCAGGGGTGGTGGTGGCCAGGAGCAAAGGGGGTGCTGAGGTCCAGGCCTGGTCTCCTGGGCCCCGTGTTCCCTCCTGCCTCTCTGGGTCCAAGAAGCATCAGTCCATCTGGGTGTGGACCACCCTAGAGGGGGGTTTCTAGCTGGGTCCACCCTGGGCAGGAGAGGAGGGACCCTGGGGAGTCTGGGCTAGTAGCAGTGATGGCTGTGGGGCTGGCGGGGAGCAGCCAGGCCTCACAGAGGAGCAGGAACCCCCGAAGTCCCCTGGAGATGTCAGGTGGGTGATGACGGGCCAAAACCATATCAGCTCTGGATTTCCGGACCCCCTGGGCCCCTGGCTCCCCCAGCTCACTCAGCCCAGGAGAGACCCAGGCCGTGCACCCCAACGAGAGGGACCGAGGTGAAAAGCTGAGCGTGCACGGGGGTCTCCCAGCACCTGGCGGGGCTCAGCGCGTTGTGCGGGGCGGCCTCATGTCTGCAGCTCCAGGACGCGGCTGGGCTCCGAGGGTGGGGAGCCAGCTGGGCTGGACCTATGGGCCTCCTGGAGGTCCTGCAGTACCTGGAGCAGCTGAGCCACTGGGTCCTCGGGGGCTGGAGGCAGATGCAGGATGAGGGCAGAGCAGGTAGGGTCGCGCCTGTCTGGAAGGCCGGAGGGCCCCTGGGAGGGAGGCCCCACCCACCATCCCCGAAAGGGGGCTCAGGTGGGAAGCACCTACCTCCTCCGGGGCCCATGAGCACAGGGCCTGCCTCTGGGCCCGCACTCAGCTGTCGGTGCTTCTCCCTGTGGGTGAGGACAGGATGTGAGGGCTTCTGGTGCCCTCGCCCAGAAGGCTGGGTGACCCAGGGTGGGCCTCCTGAGCTGGAGGGGGCTCCTGGGGGCAGGGGGCTGCTTCAATGTACAGGAAAAAGTGTGGACCCAGGTCTCGGCCCCTGGTCACCTCCCGCTTCCGCCGTCCAGCCTCCTCCTCTGGTCCCCCCTCATCCTCCACCTCGGCAAAGGTGGATCAACGGAAGGCACTTTAGAAACCAAGCTTGAACCGTGTCACTTCCGTTTCAGAGGGCCCTTGGGGAGAGATTCAAGCGGGGCCTGAAAATCCCCTCGTGTTACCTGGCCACGGAATGAGTTTCATTCTTATGGGAACAGGAGACAGGGACATTTTAAGCACGGCTCCTAGCCGGGGTTCACCAAAGGTCCCCGGGTCGCTCAGGTACAGTCCTGTGCGCTTACACGGAGGGATGGTGGGCAGCCTCGCGGACCCTGTGCTTGAAGCTCCTTATTTAGGAACTCTGCTGGCTCAGCGCTTTGACCATCTCCCTGATCTATTTTGGATAAAGCAGATCAAACTCCTCCTCGTCAGTTGCCTTCTAGGCCCTAGAGGGTCATCTGACCCCTGACCCCTCTGCTCATGTGCTTCTTCCACTCTTACTGTACGAGGATAAACCTGTGTTGTTTAAGCCACCAAGCGTATGGTAATGTGCTACAGTAGCCACAGGAGACAAGCCCTAGGAGAGCTGGTGAGGAGGCAAGGAGGATGCCCGGCACCCCTCCAGACCCCGGGGGCAGGGGTGTGGGAGAGAAAACTGCCCCCTTTCGAACAGACTCAGGGAAGCAGTGCTCTCAGGAAGCAATGGCTTGCTTTAAAATATCCCCATGCTGAACCCGCCCCTGACCAGAGATTCTGAGTCAGTGGGGTAGGGCCCAGGCATCCTGTTTTTAAAAAGCGTTCTGTGTTTGCTAAGCTGGAGCCAGGGCTGAGAATCACTGAATTAGGTGAGTTGGCTGAGGGCAATCCCGGTGCTCTGAGGGCACCAAGGGAGGGCTGGGCAGATGAGGGGGCCGGGTCAGCCGGGGGCACGGAGCAGCTACAGCCTGACCCTGGGCTTCCACAGCCCTTGGGACCTTCAACCTAAGATGAGCCAGCCTCATGCTGCAGAGATCCAGGTGCCCTCGGGTGTGGCTGCCACAGGCAGGGAGGTGCAGAGCCTGATTACGAGGGAAGAGACCAGCCACTGCGGAGGGGCCCTGAGCCCGAATCCCGGCTCCAGCCCCCCCCCCCGGCACATCCCCCGGGGCTTCCCAGGCTCTGCTGCGTGGGACTCGCTGCCCCTGCACAGGACTCCTCACCGCAGTGTGGCCTCTACACCCAGCAGGTGCCGGTAGATGAGCTGAGCCTCCAGGTCATGGTCGAGAGGGTCATTCCACTCCTGCAGGGTCACCCGGGACCGCGTCTTGTCGCAACCCAGATCTGGGGGCAGAGAGAGGACAGAGTTACAGGCAGGCACTGTGAGCGCTTATGTCCAACTTTCTGTAATGCAGATGGGGAAACCGAGGCCTAGAGAGGGCAAGTGACGCACTCAGGGGCCCCCAGGGCGGAGCTGGGCTGGGGGCACAGCCGGGAAGTCTGGCCCAGGGCCTGCCTGTGGCTCCCCACACTTCCAGGGGGCAGCCCCTCATCTCTCTCGGGTTCAGCTCCTGAGCCATGACTGCAGGATAAGGGAGTTGTGCAGAATACAACTTAGGGAGCTGGACCACTTTCTGGAAGATTCCTGCCTGGAAGGAAGCAGGGAGCAGCCTGGAACTGTAAGATCATGGTGAGGGGAGCCGGGGTTTTGTGCCTTGGAATGAGCCGGCCCTGCCACGTGCTGCTTTACAACCTTGGCAGAGACACCTGCATTTGCTAAGCCTCGGTTTCCTGCTCCACAAAATACGGCTGCCCAGCCCTGCCTCGTAGCGCCCTGGGGAGCCCCACTGCACCGATGACAAGGGTTACTGTCACAAGGCTACAGCCAGAGGCTGCAGGTCAGGTCAACCAGCCAGGGACGCCCTCGTGACAAGCTGCCACTGCTCAACCTCAGAGCCAGGGCTGGGCTACAGCAGGTGGGCCAGCTTCTGAGGGCCTGGACCCCACCGGGCTCGAGGGTCAGCCTGGCCTGCAGGCCAGGGGCTCCAAGTGCTGAGTCTCCTCTGTGACGGGGGAGCAAGAATTTTGTAAAGCAAAGGGGACTTCCCTGGTGGCACAGTGGTTAAGAATCCGCCTGCCAATGCAGGGGACACGGGTTCAAGCCCTGGTCCGGGAAGATCCCACATGCTGTGGGGCAACGAAGCCCGTGCGCCACAACTACTAAGCCCGTGTGCCACAACTACTGAAGCCCGCGCACCTAGAGCCCGTGCTCCACAACAAGAGGAGCCACCGCAGTGAGAAGCCCGAGCAACGCAACGAAGAGCTCGCCGCAGCTAGAGAAAGCCTGCGTGCAGCAACGAAGACCCGACGCAGCCAAAAATAAATAAATTTATTAAAAAAAAAATTTTGTAAAGCAGGTAGGGATAAGGAAGGAAGATCTTGAGCATTCTAGAACTTTACTGTCCAAGAGGGTAGCCACTAGCCACATAAGGCCATTCATATTTAAATTAATTGAAATTAAAATAAATTCAAAACGCAGTTCCTCGGCTGCACTAGCTACATCACAAGTGCTCAATAACCACATGTTCAGGCCTGGCACATGCACAGTACTGGACAGTACAGATACACACCATTTCCATCATCACTGAAAGTTCTAGGAGAAGCTTCTCTCTGCCATCCCTCCAGTGCCCAAGGCCCAGGGTGCCCCCAACTCACAGCTCCAGTACTGGGCTGCCAGTATGGAAATATGCAAATTAGGGGGCTGTCTTCAGCCCTCATTAGCAAGGAATTCCTAAAGTGTGTTCCTTGGAACACTGGTTCTGCAAGAAGCTCATTCACTGGGCCAGAAAAGTGGTCCCTGGCAAAGGAATTTGGGAAGTGCTGGGCTAAATGGTGTCAGATATGGGATTCTAACTCGTTTTCAGGCCTCCTCCAGGGCCTCTGAGGTACCCACATGCATCACACACATCAAGTGGCATTTCCCAAACCACCTGGTCACAGGACCCTTTCTGCCCAGAGCACCTGCGGGGCCTGGTTGGCCTCAGGTGAGTGCCCACAGGTGCCCAGGTAGCTCCCCACCAGGCCAGCGAGGCGGGGCTCTAGGGGCCTGTCGGGGACAGACGCAGTGTCATGCGGCCCTGGCCTCCATCCCACCTGTCTTGTCCCTCTGGTGGCAGCAGCTCCACTTGTCCCCGCGGAAGACTCCAGGGTGGTAGGAGCCTAGTAGGCCAGTGTTGTTGATGCTGACCTTCCGCAGTGCAGACAGCCACTGGTTCAGCTCGTTCACACACTACAGGGGGCATGGGGGTGGGCACTGATGAGAGGTCACCTCCTCCGGGAAGCTCTCCATCCTTGAAGCTGCCCTATCTCTCAGGACTACACAGTCCCTGCTAGCCCGCTCGGCAGCTTTGGGTGAATTAGGAAAGGCTGCCCTTTCTCCAGACGGATGCAGCCCACACCTGGCACATGGCTTGGTGAGCAGAGTGAGGGCTGGATTTCAGCCACCACTGGCCCCCTCGGCCATGCCCTTGGGCAATCCACAACCTGCCAACTATATGTGGTGGCTCTGCTGTCACCATTTTTTCCCTGTGGCTCTAGACTCTGACCCAACAGGGAGTCCTTAGAGGTGGGGCCCGTGGGATGGGTCTGTGACCTCCCACCCGTGCGCCCAGGACAGTCACTCGGGGGAACAAAGCACGCCCCCTCCCACTTCACCCTCCTCCTTGCTCAAGGTCCCTGCTCAAGTGCTGCCTATCAGAGGCCCTCCCTGAGCACCACTCCTGCTACACCCTCACTCTGTCCCCTCCCCGTCTCTCTCAGTCTTCACTGGTTCCCGTTTGACATTTTAAATATTTATTTATGGGTCCATCTTCTCCCCTGGGATGGAAGCTCCACGACGGCAAGGACGCTGTTTTGTCTGCCGCTGTAACCCCACCACTTAGAATAGTGCCTGGAACCCAGAAGGTGCTCAATAAATATTTTTAGATGAATGAATGAATGAGTGAATGAATGAATGAGTGAATGAAGGGGTTAATACGTGAACAGAGGAGAAAGGGACTTGAGACTGTGCACCCAGAGCCACACACTCGCATAAGTGTGTGACTGTTATGTGTAGATACACACACAGACACACACACACACAGAAACACACAAGCAGCAACTCAGATACTTGGAGATACAGTTTCCAAAAACATGCACAACGTGAAGCTTCGAGACGTGGGGACCCGCCAGTCCACGCCCAGACCGCGTGTGGCTGCCAAAGCAGGGCCGCGCAGAGACACGGGCACGGCCTCCCAGGCACCCAGACCCCAGGAGACACACACGCCGCAATCACGGCAGATTTCACACCCCTGCTGCGCCTGATGCGGCGACAAGGGGTGGGAGGCTCACTCGACCCTCATTCCAGCCCACCCAGGCATTCTCCCACAGTACCCCTATTTGCAGGTGCCCCCTCGGCATGGCCCACACCTTGCACTGCAGGTAGGCGGTCTGGGACCTGCCCGCGTCGTCCGTGTAGATGACCTGCATGACATGGGAGCTGCCGAAGCTCTTCTCCTCCACCTTTTCTGCTGCCCGGATGTGGGCAAGCTTGATGAGGGTGCTTTTCTGGGCGAGAGGGGGAACAGGGGAAAGGAGGCTCAGGGTCCTAGCCAGGGTCACTCCACTTCCTATCTCTGGGCCTCAGTCTCCCCTTCTGCAGCATCAGGGGTTGGTGTTGGGGATCCAGAGTGCCTGCCCTCCCAGGAGCCTACTCTGAGAGTGACCTCAGCCAGGACAGAGCGCAGACAGATGTGCCTGGCCTCTGTGGGCTCCCAGCAGTCCTGGGAGGTCTGAGCTTTAGCAAAGGGCCAGGAAACGCAGCTTTCCGGGGCTAGAGAGCACTGCCTGCTGTGGACCAGGCCCTGTGCCTTTGCAGTTATTTTCCCAACTCACCTTTGTTCTCGCAGGCCCTAAAAGTCACACCCCACCTGCCGGACCCTGCCCCACTCCTGCCGTCATCGAATTTGATGAGATACAAATGGGACAGACAGAAGCTCTGGACCTATAACATCCATGACCCTGAGGGACTCCCAACCTGCTAAAGCTGAACGTACGCTGCCAGCGCCCAGACGCTGTTCTTGCTTCGGGAGCTCACCAGCACCCTTCAGCATCCGAATGCCAGTCCCCACGGCCCTCAGGCATCCAAGCTCACCACCCCTGCTGGCCTCAGGGACAAGCAGAGAGGGGCAGTGCCATCTCTTGGGAGGAGTGGGGAAACCTGGAGGGGAGCCCTGAGGACCCATGTCTGAGCCGTCTCTGGGTGGGGCTTCCCAAAGGATAGAAGGGACAGCCCAGAGGAGGATGTGCTGTGCGTACTGGGGTGTCTGCTGGAGAAGAGGCAGAAACGAGGCAGTAGTGCAGGCGGTGCTGCACAGGGGGATACACGGGGGTGCCCAGAGGATGGCACAGCTCCGTGCCTAGGAGCGGAAAGGGGCCCAGAGCAGGGTGGGTAGCCAGGCTTTGCCCAGGGAACCCGAGGGCCGGGCAGCTGCCCAGAGTGAAAGAAGCTGGAAAGTGGGAGGCCTGGGCTGAGGGATCACCTGAGCTCCTTCACTCCCTCTGCCCCCACCCCAAACTGCACAGGGCTGGTTGGGCATCCCTGGAGACCAGCCCCCAGATCCTGGCTGACTGGGGGTTAGGTTGGCCCTGCTAGGGGGTCAACAGGTCCATTCAGGAAGTATGTGCTCAGCCCTTTTGGGGAGCAAAGTGCCCAGGAGAGGCCAGCCCAGGGGACGTAGTGTCTTCAGTAATACCACTGGTCTAGATCCTGCTCTGTGCCAGGCTCTGGACCCTTAGAGAGCTCATCTCATCTAATTCTCAACAACCTGGTAAGTAGGGACCGTTATCTCCAATTTACAGGTCAAGACACCAAGGCTCAGAGAGGTTGACACACTTCCCCTAGGGGCACAGGGCAGGAACCCAGTACGCCTCTCAGCCCCTCTCTGCTTCCCTGAGCTCCCAGTGCCCCATCTTCCTCACGCACCTGACCTAGAAGCCAGGGCTAGACACTGCAGCCGCTGCCCACACCAGGACCCCCTGAACAGAGGACCTTCTTTCTCACGGGTCTTAAGTGACCTTGTGGCTGACACCAGGAGCCTGCATCTGTCTGGCTTTCTTCTGATCCCGGTGGACCCTGGGATGGGCTCCGAGGAAGCGAAAGGTGCCTCCAGGGTGTTATAACCCCTCAGAGCGCTACTTGCCCTCATCCTTCCTTACCCACCTTGGAGCTGGGTGTCTTGGCAAAGCTGAGGGCCTCCGTGGTGAGGAAGAAGTGGAGCTTCTTAAAGGAGGAAGACATGAGGGGGCCCTTGCCCTTGGTCCTGTGTATGAAGAGCGGCCCCTCCTTCACCGGCGGCGCCTGCAAGCTCAGGGCCCGCTGCAGGTCCAGCTCTGTAGGCCAGGGAGGGAAGGTGACAGGTGAGCCCACTGGAGGGGAAGGAGGGACGGACCGAGGGCGGGGACTGGGGCGGAGCAAACTTCAGCAGCAGGTTGTGGGTGGAGCTGCGAGAGGCACTGAAGGGGGCGAGGCCATGGCACGGGGTGGGGGGGGCGAGGCCATGGGACGGGGGCGGGGCAAACGTGATCGGCGGGTGAGGGCGGGGCCGCACGGGGAAGCGCTCACCCTCTTTCTCCTGGATGTCTACCAACTTGGTGATGAAGTCCTTCAGCTGGGCCACGCCCTGGCGCACCGTGGGCTGCAGCGGTTCCATCCAAGCCTCCTTAGCCCTGGAAGCTGGTGTGTCCATGTTGCCCACATTCTGGACCGCCTGGGGGTTGACAGCAAGAAAGGCCAGGCTCTGCTGGGTCAGAGGCCGGGCCACTGCCGCTCCCCCAACCCCCACCCAGTCTGTACTACTTCCACTGTAGACATGGAGGTTGAGATGGCACAGGCTCTGCTCACGGCTACTCTATCCCCACTGGGGGTCAGAGGTGAACGATCACAGCTTGTGACCTTTCGGGGACTTACAGTTGAGACCACTTGGGCCCAACCTGGTGACCTTCCTCTGCAGATTTAACAACAGATTCTGCTCCACTGGGTACCCTGGCCCCAACCTGGTGCCAAACACATAAGTGCAGTCTGGGAGTGAGTAGATCTGGGGGTTAGAAGACTCCAGTTCACCCCTGACAGGCTGTGAGGCCTTGGGCGACCTCCTGCTGTGGACCTGTTCCCTTATCCATGAGACTGGGTGACCATGAGAAAGCTCTGTAAACTGCAGTGTCACATGAGGGTACCGTGGCCTGCCACAAGGCTTTCCTCGAGCCAATGGGGAACACACGGCAGTCCAGGCAAGGACCCCTATTCAGCAGCCAGCTGGGCACCTCCCGCCAGCGTCCACAGCCCCGGACCTTGGCCAGCAGGAGCAGGGTGCGGCTGGTGCGGGCGTCCGCGTGCCGCTCCCGCAGGTGGAAGAGCTTGGGCGCCATGATGGCAGGAGAGATGAAGCGCAGGCACAGGAAGCTGGTGACGGCGATGAAGGGCACGTTCTGGAGGGGTGAGCGAGTGTTGGGGGCCGGACTTCCCTAAGCCTGGGCCCTGACAGCCCCTTTCCCTTTGGCGCTGTCCCCACCTCTCCGCATCAACTTCCCACCCCCGGCCCCGGCCCCGCCCTCGGCTTCTAACCATCAGGCCCTTCCTACCACATCTTGGGGTTCCACCACTTCTTTTCCCCCCACTTTCTCCCCTCCGCCCAGCCCCACCAGCAGCGGGCGCACCTCGTCCTGGGCGCTGGGGAAGCGCTCGCGCACGCGCCGGAAGAGCTGGCGGAAGGTGGCGCGGACCACGGCAGGGCATGCGCGAACCGAGCGACTGAGCGAGCTCAACAGCGCCCCCAAGTGGGCGCTCAGAGTCTGCGCGCTCTGCTCCAGCACTTCAGCTTCGGTGTGCGGGCGGTGCAACCCGGAGCACCTGAGTGAGCCCGGGGCAGACCCGCAGAAAGGTCGACGTCAGCGCTTGCACTCATGACTCGGACAGGGGCACCCGGAGACACAGGCGTAGAAGGACATCAGCCAAGACAGGGACACAGAGACCACGCCCAGGTGGGCAGTGCAGACGAAAGGTAGACCAGGCAGAAAGAGCACTTAAACACACACTTGAAGAAAGGGCCTGACCCCCCGCCCCCCCACCGCGCCTTCAGGGATCACCCCTGGCCTCACCCTACATCCTTGACCTCCACCTTGCTGGGATCCAGCTCCACGTACTTCTTCTCCTCAAACACCCTGTCAATGATGGGGCCCAGGACGCCGTGCAGATACCGCATTCCAGCCACCTGGGGGCCACCGCGAGCCGCATTGGTCCCATCTCCCACCTCCTGCTGCCCACCATCTTCCTCGCAGCTGGCCTCCCAGCCACCTCGGGCATCTATCCACCCAGGATAGAGCCAGGCACACAGCGGAAGGTGGCTCAACAAACTGCAGCTACATGAATGAATGAATGAGTGAATGAGTGAATGAAATTCTTATCCTTAAAGGGCCCTGGACGGGAGACAGAAGAGTCAAGTTTAAGTTTCAAATCTGTCTCTTAGCCTCTTTGAACCTCAGTCTCCTCATCCATAAAACAAAGACAATATACTATGCAAACTCACCTTCAGAAAAGACTCCATGGACTTGGAGGCCAGAGAATTGCTTCGAAACAGGGTGTTGGCCTCACCTACGAGCAGAGGTCCCCGTGGGTAGGGGGTTGGCAGAGGGACAAGGCTTTGGGGAGGAGGATGGAGGACCTTGGGGCTGGGGGCTCTGTGCTGGATGCTCAGTAAAGAGCCTCCTGGCCACCTCCCAACCCAGCACCCCACCTCTGCCTTTTGCTCTTTCTTTTGCCTCCTAATCTGACCCTTCTCCCTCCTTAATCGGACCCATCAGCCTCCTACAGGAGGACTTTGAGGTTTCTCTCCTCCCAGCATCCCTGGAGTCCTGGGCTCTGGTCCCCCACCATGCCCTCAGACGGGCCACTCCCTCCCAGGCCTCACTGGTGCGACCCAGCTCCAGCTGAAAGAGCAGGTCTAGGAAGTCTTTGGCCAGTCCCTGCCCCAAGAAGAGCTTGAGCAGGGTGGTGGCCACGTCCTGGCGGCATTCCGTGCTTGTCGTCTCCTCGATGAGTAGGATCAGCTGCCCTGGGCTCTGCGGGAGGCAGCAAGGAGAGGTGCGGCTGCAGGACGCACAGGGGAAGCCAAACCCTTCACTCTGAGGACCGCAGAGGACCATGGGGAAGGGGGGGGCACTTTCCCAAGGGACGGAGGGGCCCTGGGTACTGACTGGTTCCTTACCATCCTGACAACTCAGGTCTCTGCTCTTCACAGTGGGTTTAGAAGGACAGGGAGGACACACCTACTGTCCCTGGACCCTCCCACCTTCCCCCAGGGGCCCCCTCACCTGGGTGCCCAGCTTCACCTCACGGCAGAGCAGCTGCACCAGGGGCTGGTAGCAGCCGGAGGGCAGCACCATCTCGTCCCGCAGCCGCACCTCCAGCTGCAAGGAGCCCAGGTTGCCCCTGGAACGGGCAGCCTGTGACCTCTCCACCAGGGACCCAGGCTGCCCGGGGCCGTGCCCCCTTCCCCACTGCCTCCGTTTTCCCTGCGGTCTCTCCGCGCGTGCCCTTCACCTTGGTTCCCTGCACTGCCTCCCCTCCCATTTTTTGCCCGGGCTGTTCTCTCTGTTTGGAAAGCTTTTCCTGCCTCCAATCTCAGGGGAACTCCATCCGTCTTCAAGGCCTGGCTCCCCGCCACCTCTATACTCCTGTGGACTCCAGGCTTCACCCATGTGGACGCTCCAGCCTTGAGCCTGTCAACTCCCAGAGAATAGCTCCCGCATGTATATGTTTTACACTGGAAGCAAATCAGATCCCCAAGCTTCAAAACAACCTGCCAGGGGAAACTGAAGCTCAAACAGGGTAAGCACTTTGCCACATCAGACCTAACTTCCAAGCTCCCTTGCTCTGACCCTTCTAGGGGAGGCCGATGACCAAGGCTTGACAGTCTCTACGGCCCCCCGCTACCCGCAGCACAGCACGGCTAAGTGACACGTGGCTTCTAGAAGCCATCAAGTCCGCCGTGGCTGGTTCTGTGGAAGTGCCTTGGAGCTGGACACAGGCGTGTGCCCAGCCCCTGCCCTGCTGAGGGTGGGGATGGGGGGGCCTGGGGCCTCCTGTGGAGAGACAGAGCTGAAGCATCCGAGGGGGGGACACTGCTGGTCCTCCACTTCCGGGCTAAGTAGTGGGCAAAGAGGCCAGAGGGCTCCCTTGGTAGGGCTGCCAGATTTACCAAAATAAAAATACAAGACACTCCGATAAATTGAGTATTTGTAATATAAGTTTGTCTCAGATATTGGATGGACATACGCTAAAAAATTATTCAAGGTTTATCTGAAATTCAGTTTTACTGAATATCCTGTATTTTATCTGGTAATCCTATTCCTGGAAAATTGGGAGGAGCTATGGCTCAGGGACACTGCCTCAGAGCTCTGGGGACTTGAACACTGGGCTAAGTAAGGTCTGCAGAGAAACCCTTAAAGGGAAGGTATCTGAAGGCTTGTTCTAGAATCTGCCAGAAGACAGAAGGCAGGAGACGTGTATTGCCTTGGAGCTCTGAGGGCAGGGCTGAGTCCAGGACTGTGAGAAAGGGGGAAGAGGCGGGATCCGGCCAGAGGGAGAAGGATGCTGGCCTGGTGGGCGAGGGCCACAAGAAACCTGGGGCGGCATCACCCACCCCTGATGCTCTGCCTCCCGGGGCCCAGAGCCCGCCAGCCCTGCCAACCCTGCCACCGAGCCACAGGCACTCACTCTTCTCGCTGACTCTTGGACTGGTCGGGCTGCAGCCGGAACCAGCCCTCCTCCTGCTGGGCTGCCCGGAGTCTCTGGACATTGAACACCACCTGGGGGTGGGGCAGAGGCGTTATGGGTCAGGGGGCATCCTGGGGCTGGGATCCTCAGGTCTCTTCCTTGCCAACTACTGTTCTTTTAAGAGGGGGTACCTTCCGAGGGTCCCTGAGCACCAGTGGCTGGCTCTGGGGAGTCCCGGGCCTCCTGGGGATGGCCAGGAGGGAGGCCGGGCGGGTGTGGCCTGAAGGGGCAGGGTGCTCACTTTGCCCAGGAAGTCATTGCGGCTGACAAGGTCCCAGTCCCAGGCCTCCACGCACAGCGCCTCTGCCGCCCCCTCTTCCAGCTCGAATTCAAACGTCTCGTTCCAGCGTGGGTAGCGTGACTTCTTCACGATCTGCCCAGAAAGGGGTCAGCGGGGGCGGGGCTGACGCCATGCGGCTCCCCAGGCCCAGCCAAGGATAGACCCCCCGACACCGCACCTTCCCCGCAGGGGTCCTGATGCAGCTTCCTCTCCTCGGTCCGGGCAGAGGCCCCGAAATAGCAGAGGTAAAAACTTCCTGTCCAAACCCCTACTCGGTTCTCAAGTGGGGAAATTGAGGCCCAGAGTGGGTAAGGCACTTGCCCAAGGCCACACAGCAAAATGGTAGCAGGTTGCACTGAGAACCCAGGTCTCGACACCCTCCCTGCCAGGACTGAGCTCACCACCCTGGCTGTTCCCCAGAGGTGAGAAAAGTCGCGTGGGCAGCTGTTGGACTTTGCAGATTAACCGCAGGTGGGCTGTCTCGGCCCATCTGGGCCAGGAGTGAAAGGCGGCTGAGGCCACAGGAGCTGGCACCAGAAGGGCTTGGACCCACTGTGCACTCTTGGAGAGGTGGCCCCACTTTTCTGAGCCTCCTCTGTAAGACTGTAAGCCCAACGTGACCTCCCAGGTGATGGTGAAAACCCCCTGCCCCCTCCCGGTCCCCCAGCCTCCTCACCGAGGTCTCCTGCGTCCGGCCGTTGTAGCGCACTCGGACAAAGGGGTCAGATGCACCATTCCGGTCCTTGGGGGCTAGGTCCCTGCGAGGGAGGAGAGCATCCACTTGTCACCAAGCGTCCCCTGGGCTAACACCCCACCACTGTGGGGTAACCCCACGCTGGGCTGGAAAGGCCTGGGCTCATCCTGGGCCTGGCCAGCTGGGTGGCTGTCAGCCTTCCAGCCGTTCCCACCGCGGTCACCCCATGGACCCCTGGGGTGGGGGCATCCTCCAAGGCTCCTTCTGACTCGGCCACTGCAGGTCGGCCGCTGCACCTCCTCTGGCGGGTGGGGCAGGCAAGGCAGGCTCAGCCGTGGGACAGCCCGGGCCAGGGGCGCCCCCCTCCCCCTCCCCCTTTCCAGAGCAAGGGCCACCTCCCTGAGCCTCGGTTTCCGCCTCAGTAAAATGGAGAAGATAATCCCCTGAATTGAGATGATGGGCTTCTAGAAGGCCTGTCCCCGCAATATCCCCCCTACCTGAGGGAGGCCTTGGTGAGTGGCCCCGACCACCATCCTGCCCTCTCTCCACAGACGGTCCTTTATGAAGCCCAAGGCTGGCCGCGATGCCCCCAGCTTAGAACCCTCTGGAAGAACCACAAAGCCCAGCCCCGTTCCCTTCCCTGGAAGTATTATTTTCTGCTCTTTTCCGTCTTTTCCATTTTATGCCTCTCGTGACAGCTTTTCTTTCCTCCTCAGAAATGTCTAATAAAATTCCAGAGTTTGGCCTTGAGAATCTGCCCAGAAAGTTGAGGAGGAAATGTTCTGTTTCTGCCACAAAGGCAGCTCCTTACAGGGGTTGGAGCCAAGGAGCCTGGGGGACGAGTGCCCTCACACGCCAGACAGAGGGCTGACCGACCACTGCCCCCCACTCCCACCCAGGCACTTGCTAAGAGGAGGCTGGGCTGGCCCAGCCGTCGTGCCCCCGACAGTCTGGGCAGCATGTGTGCACGTCTGTGCGTGTGTGCGAGTGTGCGTGAGCGTGTGAGCATGCGGGTTACAGAGAGCCTGGCCCGGGCGAGGCTGAGGAAGGAGGAAGTGGGTGAGCAGAGGCGTGGATGGCCCGCGAGGATGACAGAGCGTGAGGGACGTGACTGTGATTCTGCCCAAGGCCAAGCCTTTTCCAGCTGGCCCTGCCTCTTCCACATACCGGCCCCAGGACAGAAAATAAAGCCGGTGGAGCCACAGGCCTCATGCTCAGGAGGGAGGTCTTCCTCCCAGCGTGGCCAGCCACCCCGCGGCTCCTCCACGGGTGCCGGCCCGCCGGTGTGCGCCTCCAAGGGACGCAGGCAGAGGCTGGGGGCCACCGCCTGCTCCCACCCTAGAGCCAGGCAAGCAGCCGGTGGAGGTGAGTTGGAGCCAGACAGGAAGGTGCTTCTCATGGAGTGTGTGTGACTCACACTCAGGCCCAGGTGGGAGTGGGGCCTGCAGCTAAAAATACCCTGCTAGGGGTGGGGGGTTCCCTGTCACAGGTGACAGGCCCATCTTCCCATCCAAGTCGCTGTCGCTCCTGGAGAGAACCCCGCCCCTCCCATCTGGAGGTTTTCAGCAACTCCTTGCACCACCACCCCCCACCCCACCGAGGACCCCCACCCACCTCACAAGTCAGGCCAAGTTCATATTGAAGTTAAAGCCAGGGGAAGCCCAGTCTTGGCACTGGGGCTGTATGATCAGGGTTCAGGGTCCCCTGTCACCCATCACCCCCACTGCTCTAGGATGCCTGAATTTCCGGCATTAGAACATCATCCCTTCCCCTAAGAGACACAGCCTCCTGAGTGGGGTCACCTGGGAAACGTCTTCAGGTCAGAGAAGCCGCACCCATGTGCCCAAGAGCCCGCTGTCCAGGGAGGAGGCACGGGGTCAGGAGGTGGACTCGGGGGAGAGGAGGCCCAGCATCCACAGTGGGTTTCTCTAGTTGTTTTTTTTGTTTGTTTGTTTGTTTTTGCGGTACGCGGGCCTCTCACTGTTGTGGCCTCTCCCGTTGTGGAGCACAGGCTCTGGACGCGCAGGCTCAGCGGCCATGGCTCACGGGCCCAGCAGCTCCGCGGCATGTGCGATCTTCCCGGACCAGCACGAACCTGTGTCCCCTGCATCGGCAGGCGGACTCTCAACCACTGCGCCACCGGGGAAGCCCGGGTTTCTCTAGTTTTGCGGGGCCCACTGCCTGGTCTCCCAGGGCTCACCTGGCCTCCAGCACAGAGCAGCGCAGCCGGCAGGCCCGGGTCCCCGGCACCACTTCCAGCCGCAGGTGGATCTCGCCCTGCACCTCCTCATCAGGGTCGACCTCCGTCAGATGGGCCCATCCACTGAAACCTGAGGGGCCGCGGCTCAGCCAGGGCCCTGGCCCTTCTCTCTCAGCCCCTCCAGGCACCACGGGCCCCTGCACAGGCCCCTCGGAAGCCTCTCAAGCTCCCACGAGGCAGGGGCTGCTGTCCCCAGTGACAGATGGGGAAACTGAGGTTCAGAAGCTGAACAACAGTGGTTAA
>NW_021703769.1:78236044-78297439 GCF_005190385.1 Monodon monoceros | reverse complement strand
CCTGGGTCAAAGTCCAAGTCCTCACTCTTGGGCCACACTGCATTTGGCCCTGACCCTGACCCATCCTGGGACCGGCCTCTCTGCCTCAGTTTCCTCATCTCAAAACAGGGGGAGAGTGGCTCTCGCCCAGTGGTGCTGGGAGGAAGGCCTAAGCCCAGATGGGGGTGTGACGAGGCAATGGCATCATTAGGGCCACTGGCCCCCAAGGGGCTGGCTGGGGCCACAGGCAGGACAGGCCTCAGGCCTGGCAGGGGCCAAGAGGCTCCGTGAGTCAGCAGACGCCCCTGCCCCCAGGCCTGCCCCAGCCTCACGGACAGGAGCAGGCGTGTGCCGGGAAGGCCCCTTGAGAGTCACAGGGGCTCCGGCCAGCAGAGTCTGAAGCATCTCAGAGCTCCTGGTCTGAACCTTCATTGGCAGGTGGGGACTCAGTCCAGAGGAGGCAGCACCAGGTCACACGGTGAGGCTAGGGCAGGGCTGACCCCTCCAAACAATGTCCGCATCCCCAGAATCCTCCAAGGCGCTCTCCAGCCTGGCCCCGCTCCAGGCCGACCCCTCAGACTTAGGACACTAGGACCCAGGCTGAGGGGACCCCGTGGGGTACAGAGCCAGCCAGATTGGGAGGAGGGGTTCCCACACCTGGGCCATGCAGCATAAAGGGGCCCCTTCCTCTGCCTGCAGAGGCCTCAGATCCCACCACTAGCAGCCCCTCTTTGCCCTGGGGGGATGTGGTCCCAACTGAGGGCGGGGGCAGAATGGGGCACAGAGGCCGGGGTGCAGGAGTTGGAGAGGGCCACAGGCCCTTCTGGGGAGGGTAGAAATGGCTTTTCCTGAGCATGGGGGCCTGAAGGAGCCCAGAAGAAGGGTCTCAGAGTGGAGGATGGGCCGGGGACTGGGCAGACAAGTGGGGGGCCAGGGGAGGGAGGCCAGGGGAGGAGAAAGAGTGGGCTCCCTCCCGGGATCTTACCCTTAGGGTGAGTAGCCAGGGTGTCCCTGGTAAGGCAGACCTTCCCGATGACGTCGTCCCGGCTGGAGGGTGGAGAGGGAGCCAGAGCTGGGCAGGGCTCGGTGCGGAGCCCAGGACCCCCTCCCATGCAGGTCGGGGCCCCTGGCGGGAGCAGGGAGACTGACACTCCAGTCACTTACCGGAGCCCACGGAGCCGGACCCATGACCCTTCTGTAGGCCCTCTCATGGGCGTGGGATATGTTTCCGCACGTGGACTGACACACATGCCCACAAACATGCCAAGCTCTTCTCTCCGGGGGCCTGTTTCCTAGCTTGCATCCCCGCGCACACACAGCCCAGTGCATGTGCACACGTGTGATGTGGTGGGAGCACAAGGAATCCACACACACAGACACAGACACCGCACAACCAAACCCTACACCTTCCAGATCCCCCCGGGCTCCCCCTCCCTCCAGGCTGTAAAGAGGATGCCGTGACCAGCAGTCCCAGCAGTGAAATGGGCCAGAGAGGGACAAGTGGTGGGGTCTGGGCCCCAGCTGAGGACTGGGGTTCCACGCACCTGAGGGCATCCTCGTCCATGACGTAGAAAGCCACCGAGTGGAAGGTGGGCAGCAGGTGAACCTGATACTCCTCGCCCCAGAAGGGGCACAGGGTCTTCCACACAGTGGCTGTCCTGCAAGAGAGGACCCTCAGCACTTGCCTGGGCCGCCCGCAGGCCCCGGGCTGAGACAAGGCGGGGCTGTGTGGCTTGAGCCCACCCTTTCCCACATCTGCCTCCATTCCCGGGAAAAACTGCTCTGCTAGGTGATGATTCTCCCTGTCCCGGACCCACCGTCCATCACCAATCATTCCCTCCTGACCTTCCTCTCTGCCCTGGGTGGGGCACAGGCTGTGTCTATCAGGCCATTTTCCATTGGGGGAAACTGAGACCAGAGTTGGCAGTAGCTGGCCTCAGGTCACACAGCAGGACAGTGGCAGAGCCAGGACCAAAGCCTCCCCCTGGCTCCAGATGCTGGACAGACTCACTGTAGAGGCAGGGGGATGGCCAAGTTGACTCTGGAGACAGAGAGTCCTCCTGGGGGCCCTGAGAGCCAAGGTCTGGGTCCTGACCCACAGAGGTCCTGTATGGGCAAAGCCTCACCCAGTTCTGGCCGAACCCCCCAGGACAGAGCCTTCAGCACATAGGGCTCAGCAGGGTATGTGGATGTGGGGAAGCTGAAACTCCCCAAGGACCCAGATGAAGGCTCAGGGGATCACCTTCATCCCAACCAGTTCTTGGACAGGTCACTTGAACTCTGGGGCCTTGGTTTCTCTGTCTGTCATTGAGACAATCAGAGCATGCATGTCTCCCCCCTCATGGTGCCCATGCTCAGGAGAGAATCTGGAAAAAGGCGTCTGCAGTGAGAAGAACTGTGTATGGCAGCCTTGGCTCTCAATCAGCAGTGGACACCCAGATGGGCAGAAAAGCTGAGCGGCTTTGGCCATGAACTTTGAGGCAAAGGCCTGAGTGAGAGAGGGGACCAAACAGCAAAGACCCTGCCAGAATCATGGAGCCCATGGAGAAAGGGACGCCCAGGGGAAGTGGCCCTTCTGGACAAGTTAGTTCTTCTGTAAACAGGATGTGACCCTATTGTACGGAGCTCACTGGAAGCATTAAGCGGGCTGGGAAAGGTTTCTCACAGGGCCTGGCAGAGACCACGTTCCCTAAGTGACTGCTGTTGTAGCGAGCCATCATCATCTTTCCCTCCTGCGGGTTGTAAAGAGCGACAGGGTCGGGGAGAGGCCTTGTCTGAGCACCCGCCCGCGGCACATAACCCCTCCGTGGGCCGTAAGGCCAGTAATCGGCAAGACTAGTGGGTCTTCCTTACCTCCTAGCAGGCTGTGAGGGCCTGATGGGCTCCAGGGAATCAGATGCTCCAAGCCCTCACCACGCAAATTTCACACACACACACACACACACACACACACACACACACACACACGCCAGATGTGTGAGTTCAAACGGGCCCGGGGGCAGCCCATCTCACTCACCCTCAGGTGGGGGTGGGGCGAGGGCGGTACCTTATGATGGGCTCGTGGTCCACCTTCACGATGCAGTAGGGATCGCTGCTGCCCGTGCTGCAAGAGACAGGCGGGGAGGGGCTGACTGATGGGGCGGCCGGCCGTGGGCACCCCTCCTTCCTCCTCCAGGGGCTCCCAGCGACCCCAGGAAAAAGACAGTCAAGGCTGAGGCACCAGGTCCTGGGCTGGGACCCAAAGATTCCTCAGGCAGGAAAGTACCTCCACCCTCGGTCTGGGAGGGGGCTCGTGAGGCAAAGGCAGGATCGTGCACCAAGGCTCCCCTGCCCGCTGCTTCTCCAGCTCGGGCGGGGTGGGGGGAAAGGTGCTTCTCCTTCCTGCCGGCTCCCACAGCACCCCCGCCCCCGCCCCGCCCCAGCCGGGGAAGACAGAAACAAGTCACAAAAGCCTACCCTCAGCCAAGTCAGCCCCTCACTCTCTCCGCTCAGACTTGCTTCCTCCAGTGCTTCCCGCCTGGACTGTCTTCCCACTCCTCCCAAGACCCCTCCTCAGTCCCCTTCACTAAGAGCCCTCTCCTGTCCCAGAGGCCCGGAGTAAGGGCTCCCCTGCCATCCCCCCGCCAGCCCCCTCCCTGGCACGTTTCCCTCCATCCCAGCACTGCTAATGAGGTACTGCCGTCAGCTGCCTCCCCTACCTGTCTATGAGCTACCTGAGAGGGGGGACCACTTCTGTGTTGACAGGGTCCCTTGAGTGTTTGTTGGATGAATGAATGAATGAACGAATAAAACCATCGGCCTCAAGCTCCCAGCCATCTGGAAAAGAACAAATGGGCCAGGCAACCCAGGACCGCTTGGTTCCTCCTGTGTCTGTTGGTGGGGAATTGATTCCTGGGGTTGAGGGCAGCACCGGCCTGGCCCAGGGCCACTGTTGGGCAAGAAGCAGGGGGTGGCCTGTCTTCAGAAGTGCCCTTCAGGCCTGGCATCCATAAAAAGGAAGTGTATTTGCATGTTGGAGGTTGGGGAATTCCAAGCCCAGCTTCCCTTCTCAGAAGGGGATCTTCCGGCAGAGGAAGCTACTGGAGACAAACATCTCCAAAGGTTCTCCTTACACTGATGGGAAATGTCTCCTAAGGCTGGGCACTGCCCACTGCGCAGCTCAACGAATGAATCCCTACTGAACAGTGAGGTTTGGGGCTCCTGTTGCAGGCGGGGTCACTGGGGTGGGCAAAGGCCTGCGGACAGGAACAGACCTAGTGTGCAGGGCAGCCATGAGCTGGGTGGCTGGATCAGAGGGGCGGAAGGGGGCAGTGTCAAGAGTGGGCTGAGGCCAGATTTAAGGACCTGAGCCCAACTGTGGCTGGCCCAGCCTGGCTCCTTGTGGGGCCTCTATATTTAGGGCCTTGGCAGTAGAATGGGGAGGATCAGGGTAAACCCCAAAATAGCCCCGGGCCCGTCCCCAGGGCCAGTGGGCATGGGAGCCAGTGGGTCACTGGTCACCATGAGACTCAGCTCCTGTATGGCTGACCCAGGCACCCAAGGATGGGAGGAAGCATGACAGAAACAGGTGGGCTCTGGAAGCTGTTGGTGATAGGGTGCACAGCTGTGCTCTGTGCCCTTAAGGGGACTAAAAACCCATGAGTGGAAGTGGCTGGGAGGCAAGTGGTCACTGTGTGATGACACCCTTCCTCAGAACTGCCTCAGTCAAGATGGGTCACCATGGATGAAAGTGAACTCCCCGTCCTCAGAAGCATGCAAGTCCCAGCTGGAAGGGATGCTGCTCGGGAGACAAGCTGGGGCTGATGAGGTCCAGTGGGGCAGGCTCACCACCCCCCGTGACTCCAGCACTTGGGGAGGGTCTCCCGTGATCTCCAAACCCCCGCCATGCCTGAGCCAACGCTCTGCGTGGCATTTGCGAGGCTTGGTCCCCACTGAGCCCCCCCGTCAAGCTTGCAACCTGGGTCCAGCTCGGTTGGCCTGTCAGCAGCAGACTGGGTTTGAATCCTGACTTCTCCCCCTACTGGCTGTGTGGCCTTGGAAAAGGACTTCCCATCCTGAGCCGCGGTTTCCCCATCTACAAATGGAGCATATCTACGTTATAGGGTTAATAAGAGGATTAAATGGAAAGGTCCTGGACACATCTGAATCTCCCCTACTGTGGACCAGGCGTCCCTTAAGGGACCTGGCATGCCAAGACGAATGAGTCATGGTTCCTGCCCTTAGAGTCACGTGGTGCAGGCAGCCCACGAAGAAGCAACTGCTATCAAGGGCTTCGTCCTAATTCCAGCTCACCCGAAGTGCCGGAAGGCATGGAGCAGGGGCAAGGAACCCTGCCCAAGGGCACCAGGGAAAGTCCTGAAGAGGAGTAGAAGTTTGGAAGAGGTTCTAAAGGGTGAATAGGAGTTTTCCAGTGAACCCTGAAGGGGAGTCCTTGAAGGCAGAAGACTCACACATGTGCAGAAGCAGGGCTGTGAAGGCCAGTAGCCCAAATGTGAGGGGCTGGGGTGGCGGAGGTTCACAGCTGGATTTAAGAGATGGTTGACGGTCAGAGCTGTGCACACCAGCCTCTATGCGGAAGGCAGAGGAAAGGAGGTAGGGGGAGGTGAGGAGGCAGGAGGGCAGGGCAAGGAAAGAGATTCTGGAGGCAGAACCCTCAGAACTTGGTGGCCCCTCCCCTGGGGATGGAGGCACCTGGTGGTGTCCCTCAGCTGTGCAGAGGCAGGGCTGGGCAGGGAACCCGGCACCATGGCTCCCAGGTAGGCAGAGTCCACAGTTGCACCGCCCTAGGCTGGTGAAAGCCTAGAGTCAGGCACTAGGGCCAGCGCTGCAGGGATGGGGAGGGAGGCAACAGATGGAGGGGCTGCTCCTCCCAGGCGCCACCAGGCAGAGGAGGCCAAGCTGACCTAGATACCAGTGCCCGCATGGGGGGCGCTTAGATGCTGGGCCTGGAGGCCGAGACCCTTCTCAGAGCTCATCTGCCTTCCCACCTGAGAGACCACATTCCCAGCTCCCGCCCCAACTCCCCCCCACGCAGCGGAAACCCACCTTGAGACAGCCCGCCCAGCACCCTCCCTCACCCATTGCCATGGCAACTGCTGAGCCAGGCCTCCTCAGGCCCAGGGGGCCTTGAACTGGAACTGCTCATGGCGCTGAAAGTGCTGGGAAACTCACAGGGACCACTGTGCGCATGAGGGAGATGCCCTTGCCCCATCCTCCTGCACCCCACTCCCCAGTCCACCACCTCTCTGCATCCGGGAGCTCTCTGAGGAGCCCGGGGGTGGGGAGGCTGCCAGACTTTGGACCATATGCTGCCTCCGGGCTCCCCCGTCCCCGCCCCCTCCTCTAGGCAGCCAGGCCCCTCAAGCTTCGTACTTTCCACCGCTCTTATCCGAGAGGGATTCCCACCTCCAGTTTACAGCAGGGAAACTGAGGCTTTGGGGACAGTGAGCTGCCTGAGGTTCAGGCAAGGGAGCCAGTGATGGGATTGGACTGCTCAGCTCTGGCGCCTGTTGAGGAGGCTGGGACGGGGGCTTCAGAAACCTCCTCAAATCTGGCCAGGGGCCAGGGAAGGTCCTAGGAGTCAGTGCTTGTTAGGAGCCCTAGACTCAAGACCTTGCTCCGCCACTTGGAGCCAGCATTTCACGTCTCTGAGCCTCGGTTTCCACATCTGTAAAATGGAATGGTGAGAACGACCTTGCTGGGTGGCTGTGAGGATTAAAGGCAATGGCTCTGGTAAAGCCGAGGGTACAAGAGCCGCTACTACCCAGCCACCCCATCCTGCACCGGTCCCAGCCTCCTGACCTAAGGTCCACTCTTCAGGCCAGCCCCTCCCTTCCCAAATGCACAGCAGGAAGCCCCAGGACAGCCCCTGGGCCCCATGGTGTTTCCCGTGCACTCCCAGGTACTAAGGGTTCCAGAACTACTGAGGAAGACCCCTCGTTTCTAGGGGGGGCACCCCACACCCTCCAGCCACACCCCGCTCCCCCCCCCCCCGCCGGCAGTGCATGGAGACAACTCCTTTTCGATGTCTCCCCGACGCTCAGCTCCTGTCCTATCAAAGCCCCTTACCCTCTTGAGCGGCCGTTCTCTCCCCCCATTCACTAAGGCCCCTTACAGATCCCCGCCCCCTCCCCAGACCCCGGCCCTTCCCTGTCACCCCCTGTCCGGTGCTCGCAGCAAATCTCACTGTCCCCATTTCCCTGCCAGTCTCCCACTGCAGCCACACTCGCCACACCCTCACCACTGCTCTACTTGTGGGCGGGCCGTGTGGACCCCAGAAAGGTCAGGCAGGCATAAGGGGCAGCGCCCCTCCCCGGAAAGTTGGGGTTCCCTCCTCCGGCCGCGCTCACATGTCCTTGGCGGGCAGGTTCTTCCCCTCCACGATGCGGATGAACAGCGAGCTGCGCTTGGCCATCGTGGGTCCGCGACGCGGGGTCCTGGCACGGGGGGAGCCGGACGCCAGGGTCCAGGGCAGCGGCCGGCGGTCGGGCGGGCGCTGGACTGGGTGCAGGGGGGGGCGGGCCCCGCTGGGCCTGGTAGGTAAGCGCGGGGGCGGAGGAATCGCTCCCACTTCATTCACCCCGCCACCGCCCCATGTGAGGAGGGGGGACACAGCGCCCGGGAGGACCAATCGGAAGCCGGGGCTCCCCGGGGTGGGCGGGGCCTGCCCGAGCCGCGGCGCTCATTGGGCACCTGGGGCGGTTTAGGGGAGGGGCCTGCGCTGAGGGGTTGGGGAGCGCAGGCTGGAGCTGAGGGGCGTTGGGCGCCCGTCTAGTCTAGTGGAGCCGTAGGGCCCCCGGTGACTTGCGCCACGGGTCCTTGTGGGCGGCGGGCGTGGTCCGAGTGCCTGTACCCAGGCGCTCAAGGGCTGTGGGCCCGAGTGCGCTCTGGGAGGCGTGAGCAAGTGCGGGGATGCGCGGGTGAGGTCGTGAGAGGAGGATAGCCCTGGCCACCCGAGGCTGACGCTTGGAGGCCCTGCAAAGGTGTAAATTGAATGGATGAATAATCGGATGAACTTAGTAAACAATAGGAGTGTTTGTGTTAGAGTTGCGTGGACCCAGAAGGAAGTGAAGCCGGACAGCTCAGAGGTTTGGGGGATCCAGAGGTGTGGGGGCCAGTCTGAAAGACCTGGATTATTTGGGTGAACCTGCTTGCGAGGAGGGAGCTTTCTCAGTCTCACCTCATTTACGGCTTTTACATCCCCTCAGTGGGAACCTGGATGAGGCGCTCAGGTTCATAGAGGGGAAATTACTTGCTGGAGGTCACACAGCTGTCCCCTGGCAGGGCTAGGCCTGGCTTCCCCAGATCTTTCTTCCAGACTCGGTGTCTAGAGCTGAGTTTCTAGAATTGTCCCCCTTCCCAGATCTAGGGGTCACAGTCTGGGGCTGGCACAGCAACAACTGGCCCTGGGCAGCTGGCTCCCGGTGAAGGTATTGCCCCAAGCATGACTGCAGACTTGGGTCCTAGCCCCAGCCCCACTACTCCCCTGCTGGGTGACGCTGGGTGGCTCCCTGAACCTCTCCGAGCTGGTTCCATTTCATCACCCGCAAAGAGGGAGCAGTGACACCTGCCCAAAACACCCAGGACACACTTCATGTCGGGGTGCCTAGCAGGTTCTATTTCCTGTCACATTTTGTTTTCTTTTCCTATTTTGTTATTTATACACTACATGCATGCTTTTCCAAATTCAGAAGGTATTGAAGGTTTACAGTGCCTTCAGTGAAAAGTCAGTCTCTCTTCTCTCCCAGCCACTTCCACTGCCCTGAGGCAGCCGCTATTCCTGATCCCTTGTGCATCCTTTCGGACAGTCTCTGCCTGCAGTGCATCGGCAGACATGTGGTTTTTTTTTTTCTTTCATACACAAATAGTAGCTTAGTGGTTACACTGAGAGTTTCACTTCTTTTATCTTGGAGAGCCATGCATATCTGTACACAAAAAACACCCTTGTTCTCTTTGCCGCTTACCCAGTTTTCTGTTGTGTGGAGGTAACATCCATCATCTCTTTGATGTCCCCTGCTAGTGGATGAGCAGGTGGCCGCCATCATTTGCTTTCACCGAACGATAGCATGGCTCACACGTCATTTTGCACATGAGCAAATGTAACCAAAGATATATTCCTAGAAATGGAATCCCTAGGTCAGAAGACACGTGTGGGCGGGACTTCCGTAGGATGTGCCAAATTTCCTGCTGCAGTGGTCGTTTCAGTGTACACAGCCATCAGCACACAGGAGAGAGCCAGCTCCCCGTGTCCTCGCTAGCACGCTAATTATCAATCTGTGACCTTTGGCTAAGTGATCAGTAGGAAAATAATGGTTTCTCAGCGTACTTAGGGCTATTTTTTCAGGTGGTTTATCAAGGCCCTTATCAGTCATCCTCAGCTACTGAGATTTGCCCCCTCTGCCTGTTCACCCTTCAGGCATGTGCCCCCATCCCTGGGTTTGCGCGAGGCCCCCTGGGGAGTGAGAAGAAGTTTGTTGGCTTCTTGGTAAATTTGGGGCTCACTCCCCACCACCGTGGGCTGTTCTCCCGAGGGCCTTCAGCCTACTCAGCTCCAAGCCAGGCTCCCCTCCCCCACTATGAATTCTAGACCCACGCTGACCTGGTCATTGTCCCCCAGTAACCTCCAGTTTGTCACGAGCCCTTCTGGAATATAGCTTCCAGAGTGGGGCTGGGCCTCCCTTCTGTGCTCTTGCTTCACAGAGCAACATGAACAGATCAAACCCGCCCTTCTCCCGGGCACTAGATCTTTAATGATGCTACCCACAATCCCCTTAGCTTTTGGGGGCCACACTTCCCAGATTTCTGGTTCGAAACAACAGAAACCAGTTTGGACTAATTTAAATAGAAAGGGGTTCATTAGAGGCTATTGAGTGTGTCATGGATTCTCCGGGAGAGCCAGAGAACCAGGCCCAAAGGCCACACCCAGCCAGGGACAACGCCCCAAATCACATGCCAGAATCACACCCCCACTGACGCCCTGGCCAGACCCCTCATCTCATGCCGACTCTGGACGCCAGGTGCTGCCACCACAACTGTTACCCAGCCGCACCCCCTGCATCCCCATGGAGCTGGGAAAGCCTGGGCGGCATCTGTGCTGGGAGGGGCCTGCCTCTGAAGATGGGGTGGGGGGGAGGGAGGAAGGCCCTGGACAGAGGAAGGGGGTTCAGGTGCTGGGCATCCCAAAGGGTGATGGCAGTCCCTGCAGGGTCTTGAGCTTCTCCATGCTGCACCCCAGATGACATCCCTTTAGCACCCACTAGATGCCACCTGGACTCTGGGCACCCACGGTTTTCTCATTTGGTTCTCATGACAACCTGTGAGTAGGTGCTGTCATCCCTTTTTTCCCGGTGGTTCCCGTGGTGCCCGGCATCCTGCATCACTCCACTTCAGAAGAAAGGGAGGAGGCTCCGTGGGGGCTGCCGGGAGGGCCTCAGGCTGCTGCCCACACTGACCCCATCCCCACTGACACGCAAGACCCTTTCCTCTGCACTGCCTGGTCCCTGGCCCAGTGTCCTCAGAGCACAGCCTCTGAGCACAGGGACTCCTGGGGCAGAATGAGGTCTACACTGAGGATTCAGCCAGGGAGGCAAGCCGAGCTTCCAGCACTTTCCCAGAAACCAGTTTCTGGGGAGGAGGTGAGTCAGAGGGTGGGACGGGGAGGGGAGCTCAGCCTGGCTCCACAATCAGTCCAGACCCTCCATCTATGGGGGGGGGGGGCTACAGAGGGGACTCCTTTCCTAAGCGGACCACTGCTCTCATTTCCTATTTCCCTCATTCATTCATTCATTCAGTCAACTGCTTATGTCGTCAGCATTCAAGGACTGGTGCTGGGTGCTGGGGGTCCATGGGAAAACCAACTTCCCTCAAGGGGTTCACAGTCAAAGGGAAGAGATGGACATCAAAGGTCAGGTAAGTGCTACAGCAGAGAAATGAATGAGGAATACAGAGGAGGGAGGGGGCCCAGGATCTTCAAAGAGGAAGTGACATTTGAGCTGGCTTTCAAAGGATGCACAGGTGTGCATGATGGGGTCCAGGTGGGAAGGGGATGCTCCCAGTGGAGGGGGCAGCCTGAGCAAAGGTGTGGGGAGTGGTGAAGCCTGGGGTGTTCTGGAAACATCCAAGAGGGAGGTGTCAGAGGCCTATGGAACCTGAGCCTGTGAGGGCAGATGAGAGCCAGCCAATGGAGGGTCTTGACTGCTGGGAGGGAGCTCGGATTTCTCCTGGGCAGGGTTTGGAGAAGCAGAGTGACGTGGATGGACTTGGGTGCTGGAAATTCAGTGGGTTGACATTTTGAAATGTTAGCATGTGGGTCTCCTTCCCATCCTGAACTTCCTGTGCCCCTAACCCACGTCATTTGAATCGAGTACCCCTGCCCACATATTTTTAGGGACCTACAAAATGTTTCAATTTCTTTTAGAATCAGAAGGAAGAATGAATAGGAATGAATATGTAACAATGAATCCAGCCTGGATTGCATCCATCTCTATACCAGAGTGGTCGTAAAATATGTTTTAAGACCTTGACCCACACTAGCAAAAGTGCCTAAGCCTCGTGAAGGTCTTAGTGCTCCTGGCACAGGCCAGGAGGCAGCTCTTGAGTTTCGAAGCATGTCTATGAAATTCACGGCAAATCAGTAGCGTAGAAAGAAAAAAGTGTTTGAATTGCAGAGTCTGGGGTTTTGAGCATCAGAGGAGACTTGGAAGGGCCGGGAGGACCAGCTGCCCTTCCACCTCTGCCAGGGATGAGGAAAGAGGCTTAGACAAAGGTGAGCCCCCTGGGTGCTACCCTAGGGAGGGGGTTGGATCTGAATCGGCTGAAATGAGAAGTGAGGGTCTGATCAAGATTACATTGAGTGATAGGAAATTAAAATTTTATTTCTGGATCTCCTGAGCTTGTGTACTGCATGCCTTGCCCATCACACAGGACTATTTTTGGAGCTGCATCAGCCAGGGCTCCACTCCACACCCCAATAAACATTTTAAAATGCACCCAGTGGGGTGTGGGGGGGGGGAATGAGGGGTGGTCCAAAGGTACAAAGTTCCAGTTATAAGATAAATAAGTCCTGGGGAGGTCATGTGCAGTGACTATGCTGTATTGTATGTTTGAAAGTTGCAAAGAGAGTAGATCTTAAAAGTTCTCCTCACAAGAAAAAACTTGCAACTATATGTGGTGACGGATGTAAGCTATTGTGGTGGTCATTTCCCAGTCCATACCTATATCAAATCATTAACCTACAATAAATGTTGAGTGTCAATGATATCTCAGTAAAACTGGAAAATAAATTTTAAAAAAGCCACCCATACCATGTTCCTCAAAAGATTAAAAATAGGATTGTCATATAATCCAGCAATCCTACTTCTGGGTATATTTCCAAAAGAAATGAAAACAGGGGTTTTCACACCCTTGTTCATTGTAGCTTTTTTTTCACAGTAGCCAAGAGGTAGGAGCCATCTAAGTGTCCAGTGATGGATAAATGGATAAAGATAATGTGGGGCTTCCCTGGTGGCGCAGTGGTTGAGAGTCCGCCTGCCGATGCAGGGGACACGGGTTCGTGCCCCGGTCCGGGAAGATCCCACATGCCGTGGAGCGGCTGGGCCCGTGAGCCACAGCCGCTGAGCCTGCGCGTCCGGAGCCTGTGCTCCGCAACGGGAGAGGCCACAACAGTGAGAGGCCCGCGTACAGCAAAAAAAAAAAAAGAGAGAGAATGTGGTCTATACACATACAGTGGAATATGATTCAGCCTTTAAAAAGGAAGAAATCTGGACACCTGCTACAACAGGGATGAACCTTGAGGACATTATGCTAAGTGAAATAAACCAGTCACAAAAGACAAATGCTATAAATTTTACTGATACGTGATGTCTAGTGCAGTCAGACTCAGAAAGAGAAAGTAGAACGGTGGTTGCCAGGGTTCGAGCCTCAGGGAGGGAGAATGGGGTGTTGTCGTTTAATGGGTATAGAGTTTCTGTTTTGCAAGATGATAAACTTCGGAAGACTGGTTGCACAGCAATATGAACGTACTTAGCAGTACTGAGCTGTGCCCCTCGAAATGGTTAAGGTGATACATTTTATGTTACATGTTTTTTTGTTTTCTTTTTCACCACAATCAAAAAAATGCACATATGCCCCAACTTTACATGCATTTCTGTGGCTGTAAAAATATTTGAAAATAATTTTATAGTTTAGCTTTGGAAGCTCTTTGGATTCCAGGAACTCATTTGATTTGCTGCTGGCCTTGATTTCTCCACAAACATCGTGCATTCTTAGGAATCTTGGGGATTCTTCCAAAGTGAGAGAATGTAATGTGACCTACAAATTGTTTTCAAGTACAGTGACATGTCTTAAAATGCTAAATTTAACAATGGATGAAACTGACATTTAGAAGAAATTTAAGTAAACATTTACTATTTTTAAATTTGGGGTTTTTTTTTTTTGTATTTTGGAGCCAGTGCCCTTCCCCTTCACCAGACTTCAAGGATTGTAATGAACTGGAGGCCCCTTGCCCACAGGGTCTCCCAGGGAAGCTGTCCCTGCCCAGAGGAAAGGCATGCCGTCCTTCTGTCCTCCCCCCTCCCAATGCCAAGTCTCGGCCGGGACCCAGGAGAGGACTTCTGGGAGGAGACAGGACCCAAGAGAATAGGGCAGCGCAGGCATTGCTGTAAGTTAGAGAGGAAGCCAGAGAAAGTGGATCACAGAGAGGAGCGGGGCGGGGGTAGGGAGCTGGGTGCAGGTCAATAAGACCTGCTGTGTGACTGTGGGCAAGTAACTCAGCCTTTCTGAGCCTCATTTGCCTAATCTGTAAAGTGGGGCAATGGTAGTGGGGCACCTCATAGCATGGCTATGAGTAGAGCTCGCTGATGTCAGCAGAGGCACTTTTCTGTGCTGAGAACTTCGGGAACATCCTCTCACTAGTCCTCACAGGAGCCAGGGGCCGTTCCCATCATCCTCCTTTTATGGATGAGGAAGCCACAGACCAAGCCCCTACTATGTGCGGGCCGTGCCTCATCGTCCTTGGTCCTCACCACAACTCCGGGACAAAGGTTATGTCTGCTTTGTAGACAAGTTGCTGCAAAGGCATTTTGACAAAGTCACCCACTCCTAGCATGGCCCCCAATCTCCCTGGGAGGACAGAGAAAAAGAGAAACAAGTGGAGAAAAACAGAAGCAGAGAGACAGACAGGAAGTCAGAAAGAGAAAATACAAAGACAGAGGGAACGTTCTAGACCCTGACTGAGCTGGGGGCAGAGCGAAGTGGAATGTTGCTCCCTGCCAGTTCTCCCCAGGGACCCCTTGTGCGGGGCCGGGAAGAGACTGCAGGTCCCTCGGGGCAACCCAAGGTGGCCCAGAGTGGTCTTGGGCCAAAGCCTAGGTGGGCAGGGCAGGCACACAGCTGCCGACCGGTGTCCCTGAGGTGCCCTGTGGGCATGGGGCTCCCAACAGTGGCCGAGCAGGGCTGCCAGGAGGACCTCAGAGGTCCCCTTTCTCTGAGGCCTCCCCAGAGCTGCAGTCACTTAAGCCCCTCAGCCCCAGCCCCTGTGGCTGAAAACTGCCCCTTCCCAAAGCGGAAAAATGAGGCAAGGCAAGTGGAATACCAAGAGACTTGGGTTTTGAAAGATGAGGGTTGGGAATCCAGAGTCTTGGGCCCAGATCTCTGCCCCAGCCTCTCGGAGCAACCAAGGGCACTCCCTTTCCATGGAGGGTAGACATGTTCCAAGTGGACTTCCTGGAAGAGGTGGCATCAGGCTGGACTTGAAGGAGCAGGGCTGGGGCTGGGAGGTGCGGGCAAAGGGGCCAGGCACAGCTCTCAGGGCACCCCCTGAGCAGAGATGGCCCGGGGCTGGGGGGGCACGGCGTGATTCTGAGGAGACCCTGAACTCCAGAACCCTGGCTGAGCCTCTGCCAGCTCCCAGGCGAGAAGCATGACTATGGGCAGGACAGGGGACTTGGCATGGGGCCAGCACAGCAGGAGCCACAACATAAACTTGTCGTGGCTTCTGGCGCCACCGCCTCCCTGCTCCAGCTCTGGACAGGCGCTGGCTGGGCTGACAGACACCAGGAGCCTTGGAGCCGCGGTGAGGTGGGGAGGTGGACGGCTGGCGGAGGCGGCTCCTGGAGGGCTCCAGCACACCCTTCACCCCTGCTCAAAGGGCTTTCCACACCGCCACGTCAGCTTCTCCACTTTCCCAGCTTCAGTGCTCGGTGGGTGTTACCGAGTCCGAGCTCATACTGCTCACTGCAGGGCAGGCCATTAAATCAAGAGATGAGTTGCTGGGGCAAGGAATAGTGACTTTATTCCCAAAGCCAGCAGCAGACTGAGAAGATGGTAGACTCGAGTCCCAAAGAACCATCTTCCCCAAGTTAGAAATCAGGCTTCTTTTTTTTTTTTTTGTAGTACGCGGGCCTCTCACTGTTGTGGCCTCTCTCGTTGCGGAGCACAGGCTCCAGACCCGCAGGCTCAGCGGCCATGGCTCACGGGCCCAGCCGCTCCGCGGCATGTGGGATCCTCCCGGACCGGGGCACGAACCCGTGTCCCCTGCATCAGCAGGCGGACTCTCGACCACTGCGCCACCAGGGAAGCCCCAGGCTTCTCTTATACTAAAAGGGAAGGAGGTGAAGTCCTGGTTCCGGCCAGACTCCGGAAGGGGTGTGTTAATTTCTTCCTTCCTGCAGTCATCCACAGGTGGGCCTGGTCAGGATGTTCCCCATGAGCTAATCAAAGGTATTTTAGCTTAACGCTCATTACCTGGGAGGCAGGGTTCCCAGAGATGCGCCATTATGTATAATATAAGCGTATAGGCAACATCTCTTTAGTGATTAACTTGTAATAGAATACAAAGGCCCTTTTCTATTACCTGGGCACGTGGGACCCTGGCCTCTGGGCACCCTTTAGCCCTCAGCTCACCGGGGTCTCCCTGCCCTACTTGCCCTCAGCAGGACCTCCACTGTCCCTCCTAGCATCCCTGGGACCTTCTGTGTGACTGTCCCCTCCCTCCCCTGCTGGTCTCCACCCATGTCTCTCTGGCCTGTGCCTGAGTGAGGGGCAGCCAGGCTGACGGTGTGCTCAGTACAGAAGGACCAGGCCTCCCAGGGCAGCAGACAGCTCACCACCCCCCAAGCTCCCCAGGGGCAGAGGCCTCTGTCTGTTCCCTGCTGTGGCCACAGTGGCACACAGTGACAGATACTTGCTGAATAAACATGGACTCCTTTTCTTACAGTAAAACACACTTTTTTTAAAAAAAATTTATTTTTGGCTGCGTTGGGTCTTCGTTGCTGCGCGCGAGGGCTTTCTCCAGTTGTGGCAAGCGGGGGCTACTCTTTGTTGCGGTGCACGGGCTTCTCATTGCGGTGGCTTCTCTTGTTGCAGAGCACGGGCTCTAGGCGCACGGGCTTCAGTAGTTGTGGCTCGTGGGCTCTAGAGCGCAGGCTCAGTAGTTGTGGTGCACAGGCTTAGTTGCTCCGCGACATGTGGGATCTTCCTGCACCAGAGCTCGAACCCGTGTCCCCTGCATTGGCAGGCAGATTCTTAACCACTGCGCCACCAGGGAAGCCCAAACGCACATATCTTAAGTGAACAGCTTGATGGATTTTTACACAGGTATACCCCCGGGTAACCATCCCCCAGATGGAGATCTAGAACATTTGCAGCCTCCAGCAGACTTTCTCGTGCCCCAGTCCGGGGACCACCTCTACCCCAGCTTGATCACCCTGGTCAGTCTTGCCTGGTTCTGATCTCCCTACGGATGGGATCACACAGTGCAGATTCCTCCGCGTCAGGCTTCTCTCAGTGTAATAAAGTCCAGGACAGTCACGCACGTGGTTGCCTGGGTCAACTCTCCACACTTCATCATTGCTGAACAGCATTCCACAGTGCGGATGGAGCTCCCACAATGCCCTTCGCCCATGGACGGACCTCTGTACTGTGTCCAGTTTGGGCCTGTTATGAATATGGCTGCCATGAGCATTCTTGGATATGACTTCTGCTGGACGAGAGCGCAAGTTTCTCTCTATAGAGGAAATACCATGAGCAGAACTGCTGGGTCCCAGGGGGACATTAGGACACTGAGTCCTAAGCAGGTAAGTTCTTGCTGTCCCTCTGTGGGCATGTCACACCTGTCCCCACCCTCTCCTCAGTGGACCCACCGTGTTGCACCGCCCAATAGCAGAAACTCTAGATCCTTTGGTCTTATTTGGGAGAGCTGGACAGCTGTCCTGACCTCACTCCTGCCATCCCTGTGGGCCCAGGGGCCCCTTTCACAGCAGAAGGGGCCACTGGCTTGGGCAGCAAGGAGAGAGCCCTCTCCCCTAAGAGGGCACAGAACTTTCTTCCTGCAGGCTGGGAATGCTTCCCATGGCACTTCGGGACTGCCTACTTGGGGTCTGTCCCTCTGTTTTGGCCACCTTGTTCCCATAGGACAGCGGGCTGTGGTCTGGTCAAGCTGTTCCTGTCCCTGGTGCCCAGCACGCAGCCCGGGCAGCCGGGGATGCACAGAAAGGTGGGATGGGAGAGAACAGCCTGAGATAAATGTCCCCACTTTGGGGACTGAGCCTGGAGGTATAGGCTCGAGGTCCAGTCTGCCTGCAGCTTTTAACTCCTTGGGGCTTTGCTGTGGGCTTGGCGTCCCTCCGGGGTCCAGGTGGCATTGAGAACCTGCTCTTCCCTTCACCCCGCCAACTGCACCTTAGACATAAAGCAGCCCAGCTGGGGACAACCACAGCCATATTGGCCACGCTCCCCAGGCCCCAGGAGTCCACCTCCCAAATAGCCCAGGCCGGAGCAGGTCCACGGTGGGAAAAGAAGGGGTCTCCTGCTCTGTCGAGGCAGAGAAGGCCTCCAGTCAATGTCTCTGACGTTCTCAGAGACTCCGCAGGGGCCTGGTGGCTGGGCAGAAGGGCCAAGCTGTGGCCCTGGGACAGCGGGCGGTCAGGCTCCGTGAGCAGAGGTGCTGTCTCCCGCCCTGCCCTTGGCCCTCAGCCCAGATCCAGGTTCCTCTCTTCCCAGAACTTCATCCCCCTGAGTGGTGTTACGTGCTTTGCCCTCATTAACCTCCGGAACCTTCCAGAAAGAAGTGGAAATGCCCGGCCTCATCCTCCCACTGAGGAAGCTGGGGGTGGGGCAGAGAGGAGGACAGGGGATCACCCTGGCTGCTGCCCAGATCAGAGGCAGGGCTGGGGAGCTGACCACCCCTGCCTTCCCCCCAGGGGCCTGCAGCCCCCTCTGCTCCCCTCCAGTGGAGTTCTGAGACCCCTCCTGGTCCACCCCTGCTGGATTCCCATCCTATGTTTTCTACCCTGGTGGCACCTACCACAACCCCCATTTCTTCATCTGTAAAATGAGGCTAACCATGGGATTGCCCCAAGGATTTGGGGGTTCATGTACGTGAATTGTCCAGGCCCGTTCCTGGTGCCCAGTAGGTGCTGGACAAGGACCAGCCCCTCCTAAGTCATGGTGCCCTCTGCGCACGGCGTTTGCTCTCTTGGGCTGGAGTGACTGGGTGGGGTGCAGGGATTGAGGAAGGGGGGTTGGTCTGAGTATCCCAGTCTCTGTTCCCCATCTGTCTGTCTCAGTCCCTTCATCCCACGAGGGATGGATGGAGAGGCAGCCTCGTGGGCAGCCAGGAGGGCAAAAGGAAGAGCGTTTGTGAACCCTGAGCCATCAGGATGACAGCGGAACCTCGGGCCTGACTCTGGGCAGCTCAAACCCGCCTAGCAAGCGACACGGCTCCCGCCACACCACCTTCCCAGCAACCCTGAAAGTCCCCAGGGCCACAAGCGAGCAGCCTGCACCTAGGCCTGGGCTTAACCGACGGGGCCTGGGAGGGTGGAGGAGGCCACCCCCTCTGCCTGGACTGTCCTCCTGGGAAGGGCCTCCAACAGGGTGGCTAGGACCCTGGAGAGACGCCTCTCTCAGGTCACACCCTTGCATGTTTGTGTCCCAGGTGGAAATGTCCCCCAGGGAGCTTAGGCTGATGGAGTGGGACCCAGAAGCAGCCCACGCCCCAGACTCCAGATGAGCTGATTCCTTCCTCTCCCAGGCCTCACAGCCCCTCCTGCTTGCCTGGCTTCCAGCACCGCCTAGATCTTCAGACTTTACTGTGTGAGCCAGCATTCCCAGGAGAGCCCCAGATCCATGCCAAAGAGGGCATGTAAACACACACTTGTGGGGAAGGGGGGGCAGAACAGTCCCCTGGGACTACCTGGGCTCCCGCCACAGGGGACAACCGGGTGTCTGGAGAGGAACCAGGGCATGGAGATGGGGAGCCTGGAGGCTGCAAAGGGCATTGGGGGAGGGGCCCGGGGTGACCCCTCTGTACCTGCCGGTTGGGGTGATGGGTTGTGAACGGTCCCCATCCCTGACACACATAGTCTTTCTCCCTCGTCCTTCTGCTTCCCTTTTGCCCTTTTCCCCTACTGAGCCCAAACCTGGAACAGGAGCCAGTTTTCTGATTTTATCTTGTGTTTATTGCGAAACGGCCGTGTCCACCTCTCAGCTCAGACGGCTTCCCCCCAGGGAGTGAGAGAGTTCCCATGGCTTGTCAGAGTTAAAAACAGAGACAAAAGACTGTAGTCAGAGGCAGAGAAACATAAGAGGAGAGGATACAGAGAGAGAGAGAGAGAGAGAGAGAGAGCGCCAGAAAAACGGGCAGAAAGGCAACGGGATACAGCAGGTCCTCTGCCCTGATCTGTTGGTCCATTTATCAGGTTGACATCAGGTGACGTGTGGCGCCACTTCATGGCTCAAGGCCATCGTCCCTGAGTCTGTTTTCCTCAGGCTTGTGTGCCTGACAGCTGGAGGGCTGAGTGGGTTGATGTGCCGCACCCTGTGGTCAGTGTCACCCCACCAGGCCCTGCTCCCGGCAGCAGTGTCAGCGCTCTCTGTCCCATGATGGCCCCCTTGTTATCTCTGTGCAAGTCTACCTCTCACTGATGCAGTCCTTGAGGCCCAGCACTGAAGTCAGTGACTGTCCCCTGAGTGTGGGAATGAATGAATGAGTGAATGAATGAACACGGAGGGACTGAGTGACCTGAGGACCCTACCGCTCATCTCTTCCATCCTTTTCACGGATGAGAAAATTGAGGAGGGTCAGACAGGATGCCAGGGCTGGGGCCCGGATATGGACCCTCCTAGGGCCCTGGCAGCTCCGGGGCACTGCTCCGCACAGCGCTCCCTGAGAGCAGGTCCCACGACACAGCTCCAGAGCCGAGGCTCCCTCTCTGCTCCATAGGGGTCACCATCAGCAGCTCTATGGGGCCAGCCACCCTGGCTCGGGCCTTCCCTTCCAGCCAGTCCTGGACTCCCAGGCCCCAGAAGAGCCCGGGGAAGCAAGGCCAGGCACAGCTGAGGTTCCACGGGGAGCCTGGGTTGGTTGGGGGTGGGGCATCCCACCAGCCCCGGGCTGGGCTCTGAGCTCAGCACCGGGCATGTCCCAGGGAGCTGGATTAAACTTTGTGGCCAGGCTGTGCCTGTCACAGAAAGTGGTGCATGTTCCCCGTGGGGGCCTGTGGTCCGGGACAGAGGTTGATTGGGGTCGTCTTCAGAACTCAACTCGGGGGCTGGAGGACCAGGGAACCAGGAGGAGGTTTGGGGCTGGGGGCAGCTCTAGGTTTGGCTGTGGGGTAACATGGTTGCCTGAAGGCCCTCCCTGGGATATCCGGTCAGAGGCGGCCAGGATCGCTGTACTCCACGACTCAGGGGTCAGCTTCTGCAGAGCCCCCTCTGCACGCCCAACCCTGGCCTCAGGCAGCCCTCCGTCTGGGACAGGACTCTGTGGCCCCTTTCTCTAGTCTGGAGCCCACAAAGGTGGGGAAAGATCTGATTCCACAGGATCAGCACAAAGGCGGCCTGTGCCCCCTCTGTGATGCTGTGATATAATAAGTAACACACGTTTGGTCTTTGTCTGGTTTTTGGGCACAGAGCTCTTAAAACCCCTGCAATTTTCTGAGTGCTGGTGTGAGAGGAGCATCTTCTGTTATCCATAAGGGGTGCCCCTTTCAACCATGCCTGAGTTTATGCTAATAAGGTGACTCTGTGTGGGCCCCTAGATAGCTTTTTTTCTTTTTTAATTTTTTTGGCTGCACCACGCAGGATCTTCGTTCCCTGACTAGGGATCGAACCCCAGCCCTTGGCAGTGAAAGCGTGGCATCCTACCACTGGACCACGAGGGAATTCCCCCTAGATAGCTTTAGGGTGGAACCAACCATGTGACTAAAGGGCTGGAACTTTCAGCCCTATCCCCCCACTCTCCCTAAGCAGCCTCCAGGGAGGGCACTGGGGTTGGTTCAATCATCAATGGCCAATGATAATCAATTGTGCGTATGTCATGGAAACTCCATAAAGACCCTAGACAATGGGGTTTGGAGAACTTCCGGGTGGATGAACACACAGAGGTGCTGGGAGGTGGTGCCCCCAGAGAGGGCATGGAAGCTCAGCACCCCTCCCCCCATACCTCACCCTGTACATCTCTTCTAGCTGGCTGTTCCTGAGTTGTATCCTTTATAATAATCTAGTAATAGTAAGTGAACTGTTTTCCTGACTTTTGTGAGCCGTTCTAGTAAATTATGGAATCTGAGGAGGGGATCATGGGAATAAGCTATTTGTAACCAAGTTGAATAGACGTGTGGGTGCCCCATACTTATTCCTGGCATCTAGGTGGGGACGATCTTGCGGGACTGAGCCCTTTACCTGTGGGGTCTGCACTAACTCCAGGGAATTAGTGTCAGAATTGAATTCAATTGCAGGACACCCAGTTGGTGTCCAGAGAGCTGGAGAGTTGGTTGGTGTGAGAAAAACCCACCCATTTGAGGAGTTCCTTGGTGGCCTAGTGGTTAGGATTCGGCGCTGTCACTGCTGTGGCCCGGGTTCAATCCCTGGTCAGGGAACTGAGGCCCTGAAAGCCACTTGGCATGGCCAAAATAAAAATAAAAAACAAACAGGAAAACCCCACACATTTGGTGTCAGAAGTGCTGTGAGTAAAAAACAGATCACAGTACCCTCTAAGGCCATTCTTGGCCCCTCTCTGTCCTGCTCTGGACGCAGGTCTAGCTGGCACATGGACCACACCGTCCAGACCCCCCGCCCTCTTGCTTCTGGTTAGGTGTGGTCAGCACGCGATCAGAAGGCCGGAGGAGAAAGGCCGGGGTATTTAGTCCCCCGGCTCCCTCTACCTACAGCCCCCGCTCCTGTCAGGCAGACCCTTGCCCGTGGCTCCTGCCCACTGGCTCTGGAAACACCACCAGCCCCCCAGGGACGGGAGTGCTTATGGCCCCATCGGTGCCCTGGGTCCCCTTAATATGCTGCCCAAACCCTTGTAAATGCTTTCAATTGCCCCATTAGACAGCGTGCCACCTGTTTCCTGCCAGTGTCTGACCCATCCTGGGTGCTGGTGGAGTGCAGGGCCTTAGAGTTACCCAGTTCAACCTTCGCTTTTACATTAAGGGGAAAACAGGCCCAGAGAGGGTAAGTGATCTGTCCAAGGTCACCCAGCCCCAGGGTTGGGGCTCATGGCTGCTCTGGAAAGGCTGTGGAGAGATCAAGGCTTAGCTGGGCAGAGGCTGGAATTCTGTGTGCCCCCCTACCCTCCCTGCCCCTCCCAGGCCGGTCATGTGACCATTTCCTCCGCAGCAAGAGCCAGATGTGTGTGCACCGGCTTAATAAACCCATTAGGGCCATTTGCACCACCCGGACACAGGCACCTGGGCATGCAGCCAGAGCCCTCCTTCCCTGCCCCATGCCCCAGGGGGTGAGGCCCTTCACGTAACAAGGGGCATCCCCTGGCCTCCTCGCAGTCCCTCACCCCACCCTCCAGCTGTCCCCAACCTGCCCACCCAGCAGTCACCATGGTTTCCAGGCCTTTGTACACGCTGCTGATCCTGCCTGGGTCCCCTTCCCAGGTCCACCTGTCACAGTGCGGCCCCTCCTCCAAGGCCACGCCTGCTCAGGAAGCCTCCTCCGGCCCTCAAACCTCTGCACTCCCTCCATCCCTTGTGCTGGCTGGTTTCCCCTCCTCTCCCACACAGTGGTGGGTGACTTGAGGACAGAACCTTGCTGGGTCATCTTGGCCCCAGGGGGGCCTGGCCTGGAGTGGAGTGGATGATGACAGGTGCTTGGTGCCCTGCATTAGGTTTGGGGCTCGAGTCTGAGCCCAGGCATCTTCAGGGGCTGCAGCTTCTCACGCATTTCCACACCCCCACCCCGGCGTGAGCACAGAGGTCGGGGTTGAGCCTAGAAGCTCTAAGTCCTCCAGCCAGGAGGAGAGGCCAGATGGAGGGACACCACAAAGGGGAGGCGGGGGGACTTCCCTGGTGGTCCGGTGGTTAAGACTGCGCTCCCAATGCAGGGAGCCCCGGTTCGACCCTGGGTCAGGGAACTAGATCCCCCATGCAGCAACTAAGCCCGCACGCGGCAACGAAGATCCCGTGTGCCGCAACTGAGACCTGGTGCAGCCAAATAAATAAATAAATATTAAAAAAAAAGAAGAAGAGGAGGTGGGGGGCGGGGGGTGGCGCCAGCAAGTGCCAGACACGCAGGGCAGGTGAGCATGATCACCTCCTTGGTTTGGCTTCATCAGGCCCAGTGGGACCACTGGAATCATCCCCACTTTACAGACAGGGCCATTGAGGCCAGAAGAGAGGCTTGCCCTGCCCCAATGGCTCAGCTGGCCTAGGACCCTGGGCTTCACCCCCGGTTGCTGTATCCTCCCAAGAGGAGCTGGGGACAGGGATGCAGGGAGACTGACCAGGTGTACAATGACACAGCCATTCAGGGGGCTGTCCCCAATAATGGGGACATTTATTTCTGACAGGGACAGGCCCAAGCTTTGGACTAAGGACACCCTCTCCACCTTCCTTATTTGGAAACACTCTCTCCCAGGGCTCTGAAGCAGCAGGGCGAGCCCCTAGCCCATGCTCTGCAGCCTGGACCAGGGGCGAGGCAGAGGGGCAGATGGGGGCCCCCTGGAGCCTCTCAGGAGCCCCCCTCGGCTGAAGGGCTGAACATGTGGTGGGTGTTATATCTTCTCATGCACGCCAGCTCCCCTGGGCCAGAGATGGACGTGCTCCCACAGGTGTCGTAGCTGGGGGGGAGCGGGGAGGGGAGGAGAGATGGAGAGAATGAAGAATGCAGGGCCTCATGGAAATCCGATGTCTATTGCCTAGAGGTTGGAGCGCTATTCCTCTAAACCTCACAAATCCAGCTCTGTCTCCCTGCCCTTTGTCATCACCCCACCGCAACGCTCCCCTCCCCCACTCCCCACACCCAGGATGCCTCTAAAACACCATCTGCCTGTTTCCCCTGATCACAGCTGCCACTGGCGCTCTCTGGCTTTCAGCATACAGCCCATTTCCTCAGCTGGGATCAAGGCCCAGGCCTTCCTGGCCACTCTTCTGCCCCCAGACCCTCCCCCTCCTCTCCAAATCCTCGTCGGGGACCAGACGTCCCTTTCCTCCAGGAAGCCTTGTGGACACCCACTCCCCACCAGACCCCAGATGAAGCCTTGAGCGCTCAAGTCAAAGCTCAGCGCTTAGATTAAAAGCAATTCACCTCCACCTGGATGTCTTCCACCTGGAACATCTGCTCTGCGCTCCCACTCGCAATTCCAGCTCTTGCCACCAGGGGGCAGATGGTGAGCACTCAGAAAATGTGCCCCCCCCCAACCCCTCAGCAGGTGTCAGGCAGAGGGACAAGAGAGGGAGGGGTTAATGCACACACCACCCCCACCTAGAGGTTCTAGAACCTTGAGGATCCCTTGATCAATAATTGTTAGCCCTGTTCGGCCTTCAGGGAAAACCCTTCTAGCAGAACAAGCTGGGCTGGGGGCCTGGGCTGGGGGCTTGGGCCGGGGCGTGGGGAAAGGATAGAGGTGGCCCAGGAGAGGGACTCCACCCCTCCCAGGGCAGTCCCGACCCCCTCCACTTACCAGGTGTAGATGAGCAGGGTGAGGAGGGTGGTGAGGACGACGGCCAGCAGGACCGACAGGATGGCAACGATGACCACGGTGCCCGCGCTGTGGGGCCCTGGGGCAGCCTGGAGTGCCTCGGCTGAGGGTGTGAGGGGGCCCACAGGCAGGTGGGGTGAGAAGGGAGGAAAGAGATCTGACCTGAGAAGGGGGGCCTGGAACAGCCTCCAGACCAACCACCTCTCACCACAGCCCAATGGGGGCGGGGCTTGCAGGTGGCCTGGGGAGGGGCACCTGCAGACAGCAGGATGGTAACGGTGGCTCTGACTGACAAGGGGCTGGCCCATTCCACCCCGAGTCCTCAGGAGCCCCCAGGTCCCTGGGCCCCCAGCCCTAGAGTTTGAGCTGCACACCTGGCCCCATACCTTGCTGCAGGTGGGTCTCACTGGACCACTCTGTTTCAGCCATGGGTCCCCTGTCTCTCACCACCAGAAATTTCACTCTGAACAGGAGACCCAGCATTGGGGGTGGGGGGGTCCCCAGGACCTGAAACCCTCCAACCCTGGTGCCTGTCAGTCTCTCCCCCTGACTCCCAGGGCCTGGGGGGAACAGCCTAGAGCTAAAAGCACAGCCTTAGAGTCCACCGGAAGGGGCTCCATCCCAGCTGTGACTGGGATGTCTCAGCTGTGTGGCCTTGGGTGCATCCCTTGCCTTCTCTGCGACCCTTAGGGTCCTCTCTTGGGAAATGTGTGTGGAGCGGACTAGATACCTCAGCACAGAACGTCAGTGAACAAGCCCTGAATGAGGAGAGGTGGGGCCAGGGCCCACCACTCTGCCTGGATGGGGAGACTCCACCCACATGGTCCACATGGCCCATGGGGGCGGGGGCTCAAGTTGGGGGCCCTCTGCTCAAGAAGGCGGAAGAATTCACCGCGGACTCCCAGGCCCCAGCCCCCTACTCCTAATGGCAGAACTGGGGCCAGGAACCCAGGCACTCAGCTGGGAGCCACCCAGGATCAGGTCTGGACACAGGCAGGAGCCCTCCCACCCCAGCGCGGGGCTGGCCGCTCACCGGTAGGGGCCCGGGCCCGGCAGGGGGTGGTGGCAGCCTCTTGTCATCGGGGAGCAGCTGGTATCGTTGGCGACATGGAGGACCCGGAGCTCGTTGCCGGGCTGGCCGCCTGGGTAGAGTGCTCAGCTGGTCCTCAGCGTGACGTAGTAGCCCCTCTGGGGCAAGTTGGCAGGGACCGGGGTGTCCTCCACCCTCTGTGGGGCAGTGAAGCTCTGGGTGGCTGAGGGTGGCACCGAGGGTCAGAAGGTGGGGGATGCATGGGCGCTACCCCATCCCGCCAGGCCAGACAGCCTCAGGCCACATCCCTGGCAGCACCTACCCCTGCTCCCTTCAGGCCCGCCTGCCCATTTCACAGAGGGGAAAGCGAGGCCTGCCCCAGCAGCACCCACCATGGCTGTGGGCCAACACCAGCCAGATGGCGTCAAAGTCGGCGATGTTAAGGTGACTGAACTGGCCCCGCGGCTGCTCCAGTGTGAAGGTGGGCTGGGTAAGTCTCCCTGCCAGGGTGGCGCTTGAGAGCTGGGGCGCATAGCTGATGCGCTCTGGGGCCGGTGCGGGCAGAGAGAAGAGGCTCAACAGCATGACCAAGTCCCCAGCGCCTCATCTGGGGGGGGACGGGCTCATGGCCCTGGAAGCCCCCGTCAGTGGGAGGAGTTAGGGCTTTTCCTGGGAGCTCTGGTCAGGCGTTAACCAGGAATGCTCCTTGGCACTTCTGTGTCCGGCCCCTGGTCCCTGCCTTGGGAGCCTATTAGGGGTGGGCACCATGGGAGGTCGGGGGGAGGCCTTGCCCCCCTGCGTCACCGGGGTCTCAGTGATGGGCAGGGCCTAGGGAAGGAGGACAGGTGGAGGCACAGGAGACCCTTCCCCAGCTGCATGCACAGTTCTTCTGGGGGAGGCGTCTTAGGTCCTGCTGGGGTCACACTCAGATTTGGGGCAGCCTGAGCCCAAGCCCAAACCTTAGGCCGGGCTCTTGACAGAGCCCAGTGACCTTGAGCTCTGACGCTCTGCAGGCCTCAGTTTACCCACCTCTCAAGTACCCCCCAGCTCCATCCACACAGTCTAGGTTGGTTTGCTTGATGAGAGGAATGAATGGCTTGGGGGTGGGGCGGGGGTGACACAGGAAGACCCTAGGCCCAAAGGTGGGCCTCGAGGAAGTGTCCTGGCTCAGATCCTAGGGTGGCCTCTCCTGCCCACCCAGTGCTCTGCACCTCCCACCCCGCCCCAAGGCTCCCTCCCCTTAGAGAACTTGTCCCCCTCTCAGCCCCTCACAGCTCTGTCTAGCCTTGCTGCTCTGCTTGGAGAGCTCAGAACCCCTAATTCCTCTCCAGGCCCCCTGAGGTGTCCCTCAGCCCCAGATACTGGAGAGCAGAAGAAAGATGAGGTGGGCTTTATGGAAGTCTCCAGAACCCTCTCCCTCTTTCAGTTCAGTTCAATGCAATTCATTTCCATTTAATTCAGCTCAACCCCAAGGGTTCAGGGCTAGAACCCTCCTCTCTCAGAGCTCTTGGCTCTAACGCTGAGGCCCAGGGCACACGGCATACAGCAGGTACTTAATGTTTGCTTAAAAGAGAGGAAAGACATGAAACAGCAGAGATGGGGGCATGGGGGCTGCATCTCTAAGTCCCTCCAGTTTGAGAGCCCAACAGTGAAAAATGACTGTAGACCCCCTTGGAGAGCTTCTTTTGGGGTAAGTGTTATCCTTGAAGACTTCTTTAAACCTCTCCTCGGGCCGGGGAGGAGGTGAAGGAGGGGAAGGAGGGGAAGGAGGGGAAGGAGGGGAAGGAGGGGATGGAGGGAGCCATTTGGTGAGAATCAGGCTCAGGAGGCACAGAGATGAGAAGCCCAAAGAGAGGGAGGAAGCATTCCTTGCTCCCAATCTTGGGGCGGGGGGTAGGGGGACTGGTGTCTGTCTTGTGACCTCTTCTGGTGGGCTGTCTCCCCTGACCCACCTGGCACCCAGTCCCCAGACTCGGGGCTCAGGAGGTGGCGGGGGAGGTGGGGTCTGTCTTCCTTAAGCCTGAAGCACAGTAGGCACCCCTGCCCTGCCCGACCCTCACTCACCCAGACTCATCCCCAGATGGAGGCAGGTCAGCAGCGGCAACAGTGCCGTCAGAAGAGAAGACTGTCCCCCGCTGAGCCTCATGGCCAGGCCAAGCGTCCAACTGTCTGTCTGTCTGAGGGTCTGTCTGCAGCATCCGGAGCCCCAGAGGCTCCGCTGTGCGTGTTGGGCTGGGGGAGGCTGCTTCTGGCACCTCCTGCTGCCCCTCCCACGTGCCCCCTTTCTCCCAGACAACTGGTTGGACCGCTTAGGGGCTGAATGTGCTGGCCCCAAGGATTTGGCATTGCAAGGGAGGGGTCTGAAGAGGAAAACTGCACCCCACCCCCGCTCCAGGAGGGCCTGGCTGGGGAGGGGCCCCGGAAAGAAGAGCTAGTCCTGGGGTCCAGGCAGCCCCAGGGACAGCCCTGCCGCGCCTTGTGGAATCTCCTTGTCCAAATGGTCCCCCAACCTGGCAACCACGGCTCCCCACGGCCCCCCTCTGCAGAAGGGAGTTATCCTCATTTCTCAGACGAGGCATAGAGCAGGGAAGGGGGCTTGTCCAAGACCACCCAGCCAGCCGGGCCAGACCCAGAATTGGAGCATCACCCCCCAAGGCAAGCCTAGGGGCACTCCCTCCCTGCTGTACCCCTACCGCCTGGCCCCGGAAGGGGGCTCCCCAACATCACCCTACCTCCTCTCCTTATCCAGGTGACCTGCCCTCTCTCCTTCCTCCATCTCTGGCCACTGCCAGAGCAGGGCAATCCCTCCTCGAGACAGAAGGTGCCCGGATGGGGCCCAGGGCCGGCGGGCAGAGAGTGTACTGACAACCTCTCACCTGGACTGGAGCAGCAGACCCTCAGGGTGGTCCCCTGCCCCAAGCACCAGCCCCCACCCCCGCCGGCCCAGCTCCATAGCTGACTGGAGCCACCCTCCTAAAACTCAAACTCCTTTGCGGAGCACTTAAAAATTTTTTTAAACAATTAATTATAAATATTCTTTAGTTATTAAAACACATTTAATTTATATCTCTATATAATCAAATATATAATCTATTTGATTACCAGCCCACCTGCATTATCTTGCTTTCCCAATATACTTAAACTGTGCAAATTGTTTATTTCAGTGAACTTCAAAAAAGGAGAATATTCCTACCCACACTATGTTATTACCTAGTAGGGTTTTTGTGACCAACTCTCTACTCGGACGAGCTAGTTCCAGACTTTTCAAGATTGAACATTACTGCATTTCACCAGTGATTGACTCAGCCCCCAAGGAACTGGGGGCCAAAAGCGGAGCGGAAAAACTCGGGAAGGCAGACGAGGTCGGGGGAGTTGAGTGTGCGCCTGGAGAGCCTCAACCAAAAGGCCGCTGAGGGACTTCCCTGGTAGTCCAGTGGTTAAGAATCCGCCTTGCAATGCAGGGGAACTAAGACCCCACGTGCACCGCATCGAAGAGCCCGCACACCGCAACAAAAAAGATCCCGTGTGCCCAATGCAACCACAAAATAAATAAATATTTTAAAACAAACAAAAAAACACAATAAAACCAAAGGTCGCTGGGACCCCTCTTCTAAGGCTTCTCCCCTCTCAGGTGGCTCAGGCCAGGCTCCGCCCGGAGGGCCCTCGCTGCCTTGCAGTAAGTACCCAGCGAACCCTTGTCCTTCAGTCCTACCTACCCCAGGGTCTGGCATCACTAGAAACTGTCCCCTGGTTGGCTTTGGTGCCTCCCCTAAAGTCCTCCCAGCACCTGGCATGTACCTCCATCTTATAATCATTGCAATAAAATGTATTGTTATATCAAGTGCATCCCTGTGCACACCTGGCCCTCCTCCTGCTGGAAGCTCCTCAAGGCAGGAACCGCCCCTCCTTCCTCACGGGGTGGCAGGGAGGAGGGGGTGGGCTCGCAGGGGCTGGCACAGGGCCGTTCGCGAAGCAGCCACTTCAGCGTCTGGCGGTTACCTGGACGGGCTTGAGTTGCAGGTCATCCTGAGATCAACGTTTAGTCATGGGACACGGAGGTCGCGCAGGTAGAACGTTAAGCAGGTGTGTGGGCCTCTGAGAGAGCGGGACCAGCGCTCCTGGACCCAGATGTGGAAGAGAGGGGGACACGAGCCGGTCCAGCTGGGGCCCAGCCGGCGAATCCCGGTCAGACCCAGCCCCGGAAAGGCTTCTTTATCTTGCCAGCCTGTTATTACAGAAATGGTCATACCTAGGAAAGTTGAAAATATATAGTACGAAGAATGCCCATACATATAGCCTCCACCCAGATTCAACAATTGTAAACATTTTGCTATATTTGCTCTCAAGCCTCTCCGTCCCATATATATATATATATATATATATATATATATATATTTACTGTATATATATATACACACACACTATGTTACTCTCTCTATATCAATATATACTTATATGTATATATAATACATATACTTATATGTAAATATGTGTATACTTACAAAACATATGTATATATAATATATACTTATAATACACATATATTTTGTAATATAATGTATATTGATAAGTATACAGATTTACTTTTTTCCCCTCTTTTTGTCTTTTGAAAGGCAGTTGAAAGCAGACATCATAACATGGGAAGAGCTTCTTCCTTCTGAAAGTACATTCTTGCCCATCGACTCATCTCAGATCCCCAGAAGCAGGCAGGGCAGGCTCGATTGTTAATCTCATAATACAGATGAGAAAACCAGGCCCCCACGGGGAGAGGAACTTTCTCAGCCCCGTGGACGGTCAGTGGCAGGGCTGGAAACCAACCCTCGGTCTTCTAATACCCAGGCAGGACTCTCTCTCTTTCCCCTTTTCATCTGTGTTTAATTGGGAGGCCTTGCAGGAGCAAAGGATTACGTTTCCTTCTCAGTTTTTCTGGCACCCTTCATTACTGCTCTGCACAAGGTCCTGCTTTTATTTTTTAATTTTTTCTCTTCGCGCCCATCTCTATCCCACTCCTGCCCTCCCCGCCTAGGCATCCAGTCTCCTTAGTTTGGTACGCGTCCTTGTATCAGTTACCTATGGCTACTCTGATATATATTATAGTCTTTGTCTGTGGTACGGGCAGCCCACAGCTCCTAAAGGAGCATCCTTTGTTCCCTGAAATAGCTCCAGAGGGATAAAGGTGAAATGCCTGTTTTTTGTTTTTTATAACAAGCTCCTTTCAACCACACCTGAGTTTATGTTGATGTGGTGATTTTGGAAATCCCCTAGATAACCACAGGAAGGGGGTGGCTGGTTGCCAGGGGAACCAGCCACCTGATTAGAGGGTTAGAACTTCCAGCTGCATCCCCCCTACCTCTGGGAAGGGGGGAGGGGCTGGAGGTTATATTAATCATCAATGGCCAATGGGTTAATCAATCATGCCTACGTAACGAAGCCTCCAAAAAAACCCCAATACTGAAAAAAACCTAAAATACTGAAAAATCAGTCCTTTCCCTACTGATGTGAAATGCTACTTTTAATCACACACCACAGATGTAGGCAATCTTCAGTGTCCCCTCTCAGCTTGATCTGGGACAAGTTCCCTTGGGTACCAGGGGTGTCCATACCCACAGCCCACTTGGGGCCCCAGCTGGCTCCGTTTGTCCACCCAGGCCCAGGTATGAGGGCTCCTTCCCAGACCCACAGGGCTTGAGGAGTCCCTCCTGGTCCTGCATTCAACCAGGGCTGCTGCATGTGGCCTAGTGTGAAGAGAGTGGGACCAGGATGCCCAGAGGGGCCAGGAAGGGCTGGGGGTGGTGGTGAGTGGGACATACCAAGCGCTGGGGAATAGTCTATTCCCAAGGACCTACCTGGCTGTGTACCTTTGGGGTGACTCATGGGACAGGGTGGGGTTCCGAACAACCCCCCCCACCCGACACACACACAGGGCAGCCAGGTAATGCTCCCAAAGGCCCACCCAGCCCTGTGTTACCACACAAGGCCCCAGCTCCATGGCAAGCATCACACCTTGCCCCGAGGAGGCGCACAGGGAGAAGCTCTGGGCTCACCCTCCGCAGCAGAGCGAGACACCAGATCTGCAGCCTGGGGTTTCAGGCAGAGAGGGAGAATGCAGGTGACCTAGTCCCTTCCCCTGCCACCAGCTTGACCTCGGGGCCACTCACCAGACCCTAACAGACACCCGTCTGTGCTAATTTCAAGGGGAAAAGACCCTACATACAGTTCATTGACCCCACCCTGCCCCGAATCTTTCTACTACACAGTGGTCCAGCCCCTTCCAGGTCTGCTTGTACACCCCTCATGACAGGCAGCTCACCACTTCTCCTGTTTAGTCAAAGCATCGTAAACCCAGAATCATAAACCAGAAAGCTCTTTTGGTAGAATGCCCCCTTGGAGTGAAATCTCACAATTTAGGGCCAAGAGGCAGCCACCGTGGCTCTTCCTTGATGCATGCAAGCCTGGGACCAGTGGTAGAGGCCGAAAAGGGAGGGCCAGGACGCGGCTGCAGTGGCCTCTGGCTTCTCCACAGGGAGGGGAGGAGAAGGCCCGGAAAGCTGGGTCAAGGGGCCAGGGTGATGGCCCTTCCTGCCTCCAAGCCTCTGCACACGCTGTTGCTGCTGCCCGTCAGCTCGCATCACTGACCCCTGCCCTGTGCACTCCGCCTCCGTCACCGCTCACGTCCACAACACCGTGATGGTGGGTGGGTGGATTAGCATGCGCCAGCTAAGGTGCCCCAGACCAGGCTGCTTAAACAGCACTTCCTCACAGTTCTGGAGGCTGGAAGCAGTGTTGGTTTCTTCTGGGGACTCTCTCCTTGGCTGGCACACGGCCGCCCTCTTGCTGCCTCTTCACACGGTCTGTCCTCTGCAGCATCCCGGGTGTCTCTGTGTCCCAATCTCTTCTTATAAGGACACCAGTCAGACTGGATTACATCCCACCCTCAAGAACTTACTTAATGACCTCTTAACTTCGTTACCTCTTTAAAGACCCTCTCTCCAAATACAGTCACATTCTGAGGCACTGGAGGTTAGGGCTTCAACACAGGAATTGTGAGGAACACGGTTCTGTCTATAACAGTGTGTGTGCCTGGGGACTGGCCATCTTCCTGGGCATGAGAGATGATTGCCATTCTGACTGCCCAGCTCCTGCAACACCCATATTATGTCGGGGACATGGCTTTCTTGCTGCCATGTCCTCCGGCCAGCGCTAGCCATATGATGTCTTTGTAAGAATCACAAAAAGGTGTCTCTTCTCTGCACGGACTCGGCCCCCTCACCCCACCCAGGAACCCCACCTGTGGCGGAGCCTGAGTCTGCACCTCCCACTGTAGCAGCCAGAGGGTGGGACGTGCCAGGCTCCTGGGCAGCCAGGGTACCCACCGGTCACACACCCGCACCGGGCAAAGAAGCATGTGCCCTGGCCAGCCGACTGCAGTCGGTGCGAAGACGCCTTTTATAAAGCATCCAGGCAACAAATATTTATTAAGCAGCTACTGGGAGCCGGGCGCTGTGCTAGCTGTAGGAGTACCCTGGCGAGCAAAGCAGACGTGATCCCTGCCCTCCTGGAGTTTACAGTTTAGTGGAGGAGACGCAAAAGCTCACCGTTTTAAATGTCTAATTACAAAATGGAAAGAAAATGTGCCGAGAAGGAAAGGAACACAGCTCTAGGAGAGCTGAGAGAGTCAGGAAGGGCTTCCTTGAAGAAGCAACAGTGAAGCTGCGGAATGATCTAGAGGAAGGGGAGTGAAGTGGAGGAATGGTCTACATTGAGAGAAAAGCAAGTGCAAACGTCCTGTGGCATGGGGGCTAACGGAGGGTGTGTGTGGCATGAATTCAGGCAGCAAGGGATGGATCATGGGGCCTCAGGACTGAGGTGATGAATCTGGATTCTGTTCTTGCAGCAGGAAATCCCTCTGAGAGTTGTGAGCAAGGGTGTGACACCATTAGGTGTATAATCTGGTCCCTTGGGATGCTGGGAGGAGAATGCGGGTGGGGATCAGGGACGCAGGTACCGGGAGACCAGCAAAGGGGCAGCTGCTGACAACCCGGCAAGAGACCAGGTGGCCGGCCTGGGGACTGCAGGGATGACAGAGTGACACGGGTGGTTCGGAGATACAGAGGAATAAAGTGAACCCAGAGGGTGAGAGGGAGGGAGGGATGCTGCCCGGTTGCCTGGTTTCCACCTGCTGTCATCCTGATTCCTTCGATTTCTGGCCTGATGAGTCATTTGCGAGTCATCGCCCCCACAACCATTGCTGGTTTTTCCTTTTTAACAATGAGCTTGTTTTTAACCACTGAGCCATTATGTTATGGGCCAATGGATTTGGAGGCACTTCCCCAAATACAGCCCTGGAGAAAATTTAAAACATTATTTAATGAAAAATTCTCCACAATGTAGTTCTCACTAAGCACCCTGCTCAAGGCTGTCACGAGCTGACCCTCGCCGGGCTGGCGTCTGGCTCATGGCACGGCTCCCCGGGGGCCAGCGTGACGGTGCCTGTGTTGGCGATGACTGGTCCCGCCAGCCACCCCTTCTCCGTGTGGACTCTGTGGCGCCTGGGCAGCACGCCCACAGCTGGGCAGGCTCACAGGGTGGCCTCCCGCTGACCAGGGTTGGCTTCCATCTTTGTAAAATATTAACAATTTGTGGGCTTCCCTGGTGGCGCAGTGGTTAAGAGTCCACCTGCCAACGCAGGGACACTGATTTGAGCCCTGGTCTGGATGATCCCACATGCCGCAGAGCAACAAACAAATAAACAAGTAAAATAAATTAATTAAAAAACAAACAATTTGTTAGTGTATTTGTGGATTCACCGACCTAAGATGACGTTCCCAGAACCCCCTTTTCTGGGGATCTGCTCTAAAGCTGGGGTGATAGAACCGCTTTCAGAACATAAAGGGCCCCATTTTGCATTCATACCTGTCCCCACATCAGAAACTCAAGCACAGGGACTTCCTTGGTGGCACAGTGGTTAAGAATTCGCCTGCCAACACCAGGGACGCGGGTTCGAGCCCTGGTCTAGGAAGATCCCATATGCCGCGGAGCGACTAAGCCCGCACGCCACAACTACTGAGCCCGAGTGTCACAATTACTGAAGCCCACGCACCTAAAGCCTGTGCTCTGCAGCAAGAGAAGACACCGCAATGAGAAGCCCGTGCACCGCAACGAAGAGTAGCCCCCGCTCGTCGCAACTAGAGAAAGCCCACGCTCAGCAACGAAGACCTGACGCAGCCAAAAATAAATAAATAATAAATTTATTTTAAAAAACAAGTCTCTTTTTTTAAAAGGAGAGCACAACCTCTCCTTTTGGCTTATCCCCCAAGTCTAATAAGTGCCTGATTCCTCCAGCCACCTCCTGAATATTTCTAGAATCCAACTCTTCCCCTCCAACCTGCTTCATCTGCCCCAGCTGGGTCAGGGCTGATTCCATCGGCCTGGAGGTCACCCTCCCTCTTACTGGCCTCCTGGCCCCCAGTCCCTGCTGCCACGGTCCCGGGCACCATCCGTACCACCGTAGGGCAAGACCATTTACACCTGATCTCCCTGAGTCACACCCTCTCTTCCTCTCTCCTTCTTCCTCTGACTTGACTGACTTGCATTTGCCTCCTGAGACTCATCTCAGCCCTAGGAAGTCCCCTTGACCATCAGGTGGGGTCAGTTGCCTCCCCTGGGCTCCCCTGCCCAGTCTTCACTCACCATGTTGCAATGTGTGTTCAGAGCCTGTCTCCACGGTTAAGCCCCAGTGGCCCCGATGGGGCGACAGCAGCTCCTCAGAGGGTTCGAAGATGCTGTTCAGAAGTGAGGGGCAGCCCCAGGCCTGTACAGGATGTCGCAGCTCCTGGGACCTGCACAGATTCTGGCACTAAGAACAAGCCACAAAAGGACCCTGGGACAGAAAGAGCCTGGGGCAGTTCCTGCTCCTGGCTGATCCTCCAGCTTTGGGCAGGTTTGTTCATTTTTTCACTCAGCAAACACCAGCGGACCCCTCTTCCTCCCCACCATATCCCTCCTGGGCAGGCCCCAAGCTGGGCATCCTGGGCCTCAAGGGCCTCCCTGTTCGGTGTTGGAGCCAGGCCTGGGCAGGACAGTGTGAGACTGGCTCCTCTGGGGGTAGCTGGTGTGGGGGAGGGCACTTTTAACCGTCCTCCAATTCCAAAAATCCAAGAGGGTCCTGGGCTCTACAGTAGCAGAATTTCAAAAGTGGCTGACTGAAGGGGCTGGTTCCCATGGCCAGGTGTCACCCAGGACACCAGGGCCTGAGCTCCTGACTGCATCTCAATCTGTCTGTCTGCACCTAGAACGGGTCTTGTGGCTGGTGGGGATGCAGGCAGGGTGGGGGAGAGACCACAAGGGACCAGGGGTGCATGGGTTTTCAAAGTAGACCCCCCTAAAGTGTTTGCCTGGGAGGGAGCACTGCTAAACCTACCTGCGTTGGTGGGAGGCTTCCTGGCCCTGCCCCCCACTGTGGGTGGGTTTCCCTGGGCCCGTCAGGAGATGGGGCACCCTCAATGTATAGTTAGGGCTGGCGATCAAGGGCATAGGCTCAGGGCAGCCCCCGGTCTGGTGTCGGGGCCAGGCTGGGCCCTGCGTGTAAATTCTCCTCTTCCAGAACCAGCACAGGCACTGCTAGGATGGAGGAGCCAAACTGCCTTTATTTATCTCCAAAAAGCAGGGGCCCCCCGCTGGCCACCGCTGGGCACCCTCCTCGGGGGGGCCTGCCTGCTGGGAGCCGCGGTCAGACTAGAGGGGCCGGATTTGGGTCCAGGGACACGGGGTGCGGTGACAGTGGACAGTGCGCGGCGGGGAGGGTACTGAGCCTCAGTTTTTCCGTCCAGAAAACGGTGGCGGCTGTGCGGATTAGACGACACATCGTAGATCCTCAAGCGAGAGCGTGACTGCTCATCCCTCTGGCTTGGCCGAGGTGGGACCTGGAGCCCTGAGCTCCAGAGACCCCCCCCCTGAGTGGCGGTATCTCTACGACATCGGGTCACGCGGCGGGACTCGCACCAGTTCATAGGAGTGCGCAAGCGCGGGACCCTGCGGCTGCGTTGGACTGGCGCCCCCTTGTGGCCATAGTGGGAACCACCGGCCTGGCGGGCGGGCGGACGGACGCTGCTGAGTTAAGTGTATCCTCCTGGGTGATGGGGGCTCGCGGACCCCAGAGAGTCCATTGGGGTGATCGTCTGAGGAGTGTGAGCCCAAGGGTATGTGACAATGTGAGGGAGTGATAGCCTCCCAATAGTAACAGGTCACATCAGGACACGTGGTCATCTGAGGCTCAGAGCGGTGAGTGAGCTCCCAAGAACAGCACCGGGCTCTGCGTGAGGGCCCACGTCTGACACTGTGCAGGGCATGCAGCAGGAGCTCAATAAATGTTTGTGGCGTGAGAGTGAGTGGATAAGTGTGTGAGCCATCAGCGTGTGCAAGGGGGTTAGGAGTGGTGGCCGGAAAGTCATAACGTGTGTCTACACTGTCAGACCTTACAGCTGGTGAGTGCCACCCTCAGAAAGGGCCCCCGTCCAGGGAAAATGGAAGAACCTCTAAAGGCTCCACTGCAGCCCCAGCCGCTGGTGGATGGGACAGAGGGGCAGAGGGAGGCCTCATATACCCCAGGATGGGCCCAGCCCAGCCCCCTGCACAGGGCAGACAAGGCCCCCTGCAGGCCTCCTCCTGGGGCCTGGAAGCTTCCTGTCAGGGTGGTCTCTCCATGTCACCTTTCAGCCTCACTCGAGGCAGGCAGAACTGAGGCAGATGGAGGCGGAGGCTGGATGCCCAGCCTGACCACAGCCCTCCCCTGAGTGCAACTTCACTGCCTGGAGCGGGGGAACTGGGAAAGCCCAAGGCAGGGCTGCTAGTGGTGGGATGGATTTCAGGCAGGGTGGGGAGGTGCGATGGGGGAGGGGCACGTAGGTGCAGGTCCCCCACGGCCCCAGCCCCAGCTGTATGGGCCAGGCTAGGGGCTGAGGCTGGGGAGGGGTTCCAGGCCAGGCTCGCAGCCCACGGGCAGCGTGGCAGCCTCGCTGGGTGGGATGTGGTGGGTCATGTAACGCGTCCCCGTGAAGGAGCCGGTTCGCAGCTGCTCTGGGGCCTCCTCCGGCCACCACAGGCTGGAGCTGGATAGGGAGAGGAAGAGGCGCAGCTGTCATCCTACTGGGTGGAGTAGGCTGCCGAGCTCTCCACTCCCAGAGCCCTCCCCCTGCAGCCTCTGATCTCCCTTTCCTCCCTTGTAGAACCAACTGGAGGTGTGCCTCCTCCAGGTGGCCACCCTGACTACCTGGGTGTCAGTTCGCTGAAATGATAGAGGGCTCATTGGAGAGAAAACAAGGTCAGGGAGGAGAAGGGCCCAGTCAGAACGAGGTGGCCCCTTCTCTGAACCTGTCGTCAGAGGAGCTGCTGGACCACCTCCCTGACCTCCCAGGTGAGAGATATTGGGGGGGCGGGGAATTCCCTGCACATCCCTGGAAGGGACACCGCCCACCTCAGAACCACAGGGCTCATGGAGGGCTTCCAGGTGCTGGGACCAGTGAGAGGGAAGGGGTTCTGGGTGAGAGAGGGGCCCTCGGGGGTGTCAGCACTCACAAGCGCACACTGGAGGCTGCCAGGAAGGCCAGGAGCAGGAGACCGGCCAGAGAAGAGAGGATGGAGGTAATGACAATCATGTCGCCACTTCGCCGGCCTGGCCACGTGTCAATGGAGCCTGGGGACTTCCCTGCACACACAGTGGCTATCAGAGGCTGCCCCTGGACCCCAGGGCGGTCACCTCCCCACCATGCTCCCACCCAAGGCTGACTGCCTTACATCCCCAGCCAGCCTCCTGAGCCCATCCATCTGTCCCTCTCAGCTAGGCATCTGTGTTCTGCCAGCCTGGACCACCAGCCATCGCTCCAGCCTTTGCCTTGGTCTCACCTTCTGGGCTGTTCCCACCAATGTGCCTGCCCACTGCCCTGCCTGTGGCAGGAAGCGTGGCAGCAGAGCTCAGGACTGCCCTGCTCCTGGAGCCTGGCATTCAAGGCCCTCACATGACAAGACCCACCAACACCACCAGCCCGGCCTCTCAGCCCATCTCCCGGGCGCCCACATGTGGGACACTCCAGCCTTTCACGTGCAGTTTCCTTATCCCGGGACCCACGGCCCTGACCGACTCCAGCCTCCTTCTTGCCCTGGCCCTTCTCCTCCACCTGGCAGTGCTGGGCACAGGGTTGGCTCCTTGAAGGAGGGGAAGACTGCTTCTGTCTATGACGGGGCTGGGGCCCGGGGCACCCGAGGGTTGGCAAACATTTTGGGGTGGACAGAGCCGGTGTCTCTGCCGATGGGGTCGACCCGGTGCCCCAGCCTCCAGCACGAGGTTCTGTATGGGGTGGGGGCCGGCTGAGCACGACCATGGTGGAGAGGGCGGCCAGTCCACACGGGGCAGACTAGAGCCGGAGCACCCCTCCCCCAGCACTACCTTGACGGAGAGTGATGGGGTCGGACCACCTCGTCTGGGCCTGCGGTGAGCCCTTGGAGTCCATCAGGAGGAACTTCACCCTGGGGAGAGGAGGAAGGGTGAGGCTCCGAGCCTCGACTGCCCTGGGCGAGGCTCCCACCTTGGCCAGGCCCCAGGCGGCTGCTGCTGGCCGGCCAGGCTGTGGGCCTTTCCATGTATAGGGGAGGGTGGGGCCCATCAGCACCGCTGAAGCCTGGCCCTGCTCTAAGGACCCCCGGAGACCTCTCTGGCCACAGTGACCTGTGCCAGCAGCCCCAAACCATCTGACCCGTCGCTCTCCAGACACTCTATCTGGTTTAGGTGGCCCCGATTACTAAGTGTCACATGCAGGGTGCCTCAGGGTGGCTCAGTGGGGCGCATGGGGCTGGGGGGCCCTGGCTTCCCAGAGAACTGCTGGCTGTGAGGAGTCTGTGAGGCCTTGGAAGGCCCCCCTATAAGGGCGGGCACCCCAGGCAAAGGCCAGGGAGGGAGGGCTGTGATCAGGGCGCACTCGGAGCCCAGGATCACGGGAGGGGGCAGGCTGAGCTCGGGGGGCACCGGGAGCCGTGCGAAGCCTCGGTAGTATCTTTGTCCGCGGGTGGGGGGCGGAGCTCTGGAAGGTTTCCGAGCCGCAAGGAACGCAAGCAGGCTGGCACTGACGGGACGGCTCCGGGGGCCGCTAGGGATGCGGCGGCAGGTACAACTGGAGGCCGCGCCAGGGAGTGGCCACGGGGAGGGGGAGGGGGACCTGGCCGGGCTGGGTGAGAGGGCGAGGGAGGCGTGGGTGGAGCCTATGCCCCGGCCCGCCTTGCCTGCGCCCCCTGCCGGTTCCCCCAGCCGCACTTGGTCTCCCCGAGGACCTCTGGCCTTGTCCCCTCGTCTGACACCTGCTCTCCCACCCCGGCTCCACCCTCAGCCCCAGGCTTAGTTTCCCGCCAGATTTACCTGTGGGAGGGACGGTGGGCCCTGCAGCATTCCCCTCCCGCCTTGTGGGGCCTGCAGACTCCTCCCCAACCCCCACCCCACCCCACCGGCTCTGCGATGCCCATCTCCTCCTCGTGGGCCTCCTGGAAGGGCCACATTCTGTCTGCCCCCCCAGCTGGTCGGACCCCACAAAGGAAGAAACCCAGGCTTGTGAAGGGGAGGGGCTTGCTCCGCCTGCAGCCGGGAAGGGGACGGGCCAGGACAGAGGCCTGGGGAGAGGCTGGGGTGGGGGGGCAGCCCTGGTCCCCAAAACCCCTCCTCTCCCAGCACAGCCTTCTCCCAAGGTCCAGGTTGGGTGACCCACCTGTAAGGTCCAGGGCCGGGGAGGGGGGCGTTGCAGTAGGGTGGCTGCTGGAGGTCAGCAAGGCAGCCGGCGTCATTGCCCACCCTAAGCAGCGGGGCGCCCCCCCTGCCACCCACTGGGTCCTCACAGGGCAGCTGATCCAGGGTCAGGGGCAGCGTCATGTAGTGGCCATCCGTCGAAAGCCTCGGGGAGGCTGGGATCTCAGCCAGTGTCTGGGGACTCTGGAAGTCCCTGGAGGCTGCAGGAGTGAGGGACAAACAGATTGGGGCCGGAGGGGAGGAGCGGATGGGACCTCGCCACAGCCCCTGGCTGGGTCCAAGGCCTCCAGCCCTGGCCCTCCATGCCTCACATGAGGCTTTGTCACCTCTCAGAGCGCCCTCTGGATAAAGCCCAAACTCCCAATCCACACCCAGTTGTGAGGGGTTCCCAGGGCCCCTGCAGCTCTCCTCAGCCCCAGGCCTGCACCAGGACATACCGTTGCTGAAGGCCACCACCAGCCAGACGGTGCTGGCAGCACTGGCGTGCCCTTCCAGGACACAGCGCGGCTGCTCCAGGGAAAACGTGGTGGCCGTGACCTTCCCTTCCAGGTCCCAGGCTGTTATCCGCGGCGTGTAGGGGATGAGCTCTGCGGCCGTGGAGATAGGGGTGAGGGCCCAGGGCCCACTGCCCCTGGGGCTGCCTCTCCCAATCGGAGGGGGCGGGCTCCCAGGGTCCCGGCAGGTGCCCCAGCCCCTTGGATCTGGCCAGGGGCACCCATCCCGGGACCCCCACTCACCCAGGCTCATGCAGGGCTGGGGCCACACCAGCACCACGAGGAGCAGCAGACAAGGGCACAGCTGCCCCCAGGGGAGCCCCATGATGGCCTGCAGAGCACCCACGCATCCACAGCCTGGGGCTCGGCCTCACCCCCTCCCCCAACACCGCGGGCCTGGAGGAGCTGGTTAGTCAGGCTGCCCCCTGGCCGAGGGCTTGAAAGACCTGAAAATGTAAGTTCACCCTCACTCCTCCTCCCAGCCCAGCCCACCACGGGGAGGGAGCTGGGCAGGGCTCCGGTGTGGGGCAGGCCAGGGCCAGTTAGGAGGGCAGGAGCAGGGCCGCTGGAGCTGAGCGAGAGAGGTCATTGGACCCCCAAGATGCAGGCCAGGTCACCCCAGAGGCCCATGTCTGAATTTGGGTCCCACCCAGCCTCCCAGCCCTGGGGAGGAGGGCTGATCTCTGGAAACAAGGGCTCAGGGCCACATGCCAGAGATTCCTGCACCCCAGGTGCCAGGAGCCTCCCTCTGGCCTTCTATCCCCACCCAGGGAAGGAAGTGGGCAGCCCCAACCTGTCTGATGCCAGCCCCATCACCGCCCCTGGCCCGCTGCCATCTCTGCACCCTGCCCTTCCTCCACGAGGCCGCATCCTCCCTCACTCCCCAGTTCCTTCGTCCAAAGGAATCACATGGACTCAGAGAAAGGATTGTAGAGCCCTTGACAGCTAGCAAGTCCCCTACTTCAGTGGTCCCCAACCTTTCTGGCACCAGGGACCGGTTTCGTGGAAGACAATTTTTCCACAGATGGGTACTGGTCTTCAGCCTGGGCGTTGGGGACACCTGCCCTACTTACATTACTCCCACGGGTTCTCACTATACATGTATTTTTAAATTTTTAATTATTTTTTAAATATCTAAATTTTAATTTTTTTTGGCTGTGCCACACGGCCTGTGGGATCTTAGTTCCCTGACTGACCAGGGACTGAATCCAGGCCCTCGGCAGGGAAAGCGTGGAGTCCTAACCACTGGACTGCTAGGGAATTCCCTATATGTGTTTTAAAAATTGAGATATAATTCACATACCATGTCATTTTAAAATGTACAGTTCAGTGGTTTTTGTTTTCTGGGGGCTTTGGTTTTTTGGGGGGGTTGTTTGCTTTTGTTTTGCTTAAACAAGGAGGGATTTATTTTTATTTACAAGAATCCTGGAGGAGGACAGCTGCTGGCATGGGCTTGGTCAAATGACCATAGGGTCAATGTCTCTGAGATTCTCTTGGCCTTTTTCTCATTGTAGCAAGATGGCTGCTGTGGCTCCAGCCATCATATCCTCAATCAAAGTAGGAAGAAAGGAGGAGCAGGGAGGTGTTATCCAATCTCTCTCTTTTATCAGAAAAACATAAGCTTTCCTAGAAGCCCCTGTAGACTTCCTCTTAAAATTCACTGGCCATAAATCACCAGATTCCAGAACCTTTTCACCACCCCAAAAGGAAACACTGTACCCATTAAAACAGTCACTCCCAATTCCCTCTCCCCCTGACAACCACTAAGTTACTTTCTGTCTCTCTGGATGTGCCTCTTCTGGATATTTCATATGAAGTGAATCACACAGTGCATCCTTCTCTGTCTGGCTTCTTTCACTTGGCCTAATGTTTTCAAGGCTCATCCATGTTGTACGTGTTAATAGTTCATTCTGTTTTCTGGCTGAACGGCATTCCGTTGCATGGATACATCACGTTTTGTTTATCGTGCATCAGCTGATGGGCACTTTCTGGCTATTATGAGTGTTACCGTGGACATGTTTTCAGTTCTTGGATATTTACCTGGTAGTTTTAATTGCGGAGTCATATGGTAACTGCTTTTTGAGGCACTGCCCAGCTGTTTTCCAAAGTGGCTACATTTTACATTCCCACCGGCCGTGGATGAGGGTTCCAATTTCTCCACCTCCTCACCAATATTTATTCCCTGCTTTTTTTAAAATAATAACCACCCTAATGGGTATGAAGTGGTATCACTTTGTGGTTTTGATTTGCGTTTCCCTAATGACGTTGAGCATTTTCCATGTGCTTGTCAGCCATCTGTGTGTCTTTTTCAGAGAAATATCTATTCAAGTCCTTTGCCCATTTAAAAAAAATTGGGGATCTGTCTTTTTATTGTTGAGTTGTAAGAGTTCTTGATATTTTTTGGATACGAGACCCCTATCAGGCATAAGATTTGCGAACATTTTCTCCAATTCTGACTCTCACTGTGCTGTAATGGTGGGAGCCGAGCATGAGGGTGGCACTCGGGTGCCCACCCAACTCCTGTGCCCTGTGAGCAGTGGAGCGAGTCTCACCGTGGAACCAAACAGGATTGGGGTCCAGCTTCTCTATGGAGGCCTCCCTGCCCTCCCCAGCCAACTTCTCCACGAGGCAGTGGGCACAGTGCCCAGAGCCCACGATACTGCTAGGGGTCCACAAAAATGCTTAAATTTCTTTTAAAATCAGAAAGAAAAAAAAAAAGGAACTTCTAGATGAAAGAAAATGCTCTAACGTATATTCACCTTTGTACCAGTGCGTCCTAACATAGAATTTCAGTCCTTTTCTTATACGAGAAGGGCTTGTGAAAGCAAACCCCCTCCCGCAAACCCCCTCCCCCACATCCCTTATGTCACTCGGGTGTGTGTCTCTTCAGCCCCAGGCCACACTCACCCCCGCCAGGCAGACAGCAAGCCTGCCAGTATTGGATCCTCCTTCTAAGAAGGTTGGGAAGGATGAGAACTTTGAGGATGGGGTCAGATCAATCCTGTCCGGGATTCCAGTCCCGGCTCTACCGCTGTCACTGTACCTTTGAACCTGTTTCCTCACCTGCAGAATGAAGACAGCAGCACCTGCCCCATGTGAGCAGTGCTTAGAAAGCCAGAACCCTGGGGAAGGAGATGGGAGGGGCCCTGGCAGAGCTGCTGGACCCGGCACTGCAAGGAGAACTGGGGCGGGGCCCGGGAGCAGCTCAGGTCAGCGCCCGGCTCCTGGCCTCACTGTAGCCTTGGTTTCTTCATTTAGGGGGTTGGATGGGCAGCCTGTAAGGCCCCTTCCTGTTCTGACGCAGCAGGACATGTGTGTGCTGGCCTTCACACATCAGATTTTACACACACACACACACACACACACACACACACGCAGCCTCTCCACTGACAAACCCACCAGGGCCCGCTGCCTTTGGCTATAGGGCATTTATTGCGAATAGAACATCTGAGGTATGAGAAGCTGACCCAGACCCAGGCCTGCCCCTGGCTGGGGGCACAGCAGGCAGTCTCTCCTCACCCCCTGCAGGGCCCCCAGCACCGATGGCCCAACGCGGCCCACCGAGGACGGAGGGGCCCACGCACTGAGGTAGCTGCATCCAAAGCCCTCGCAAGTATGACTCCCAGGCTCGCCCAGGTCCCACGCAGGCCCGGGCCTGGGGGCGGGGGGGCACAGGCAGGCAGGAGCAGCCTGGGCTCAGGGGAGGCACGCCCGCGCCCCCAGCTCACTGCTGCTGCAGGCAGTCCTCAGTCACCCCCTGGGCGGCCAGCTCGGCCAGCACGTTCTGCAGGTAGTTGGGGTCGGGGTAGCCGTGGCCTGTCACGTTGCGGTCCATCTCTGTCTTGTGGTGAATCTCGTTCCACACCACCGTGTCGGTCTCCCCCGTGGTGCTGGACGTCCCTACTGTGAAGATAAGTCGCCTCTTCCAGGCCACCTTCAGCAACTCCAGGACCTGCCCAAGGGGGAGGGGATGGTGGGGAGGCAGGAAGAGGGGGAAGGGGAGGGAATGGCGGGGAGGGGGGGAAGAAGGTGGCCGTGAACAAGCGCTTAGAACAAACCCCAGCTCCCAGGGCTGGCCTGGAGAGCAGACACCCACCCCGACACCCCCTCACCTCCCTAAGCCTCTTCACACCCTCGGAGCTGTCCCCACCCCAAAGCCACCACACCGGCTCTTCTGTCTGCCTGGCACGCTCTTCCCCGGCCTTCGGAGAGCTGGGAAGTCCCAACTCAGGTCTCAGTGCAGAGGTGGCTCTGCAGGCCGCTGCCCCCACCACCCAGGTAGAACGGCCCCAGCGCCTCCCCATCCGTCCTCCCACTGGAGCACCTGTGAGGTCAGCTCGTCTCTCCCTGGACCCCAGGCACCTGGGATGCCTAACGTACAGCAGGTCCCCGGGAAGGGGTGGCCCACACCCCAGCCGGCCCCCAGGCCTCGTCCCCCTCTGCCTGTCCCAGTAAGGTGAGCAGAGGCAGATCTGGTGTGGCCGCCGAGCTGGGCCCTCCCCACCCCACGGCCTCCCACTGCACACAGACAGCTGGGCCCAGAGCTGCCAGCCGGGGGGAAGGGGGGGGCCGCTCCCAGGGGCGTCGGCCGGGCCTTCACCTTGCGGCCCTGGGCGTTGTCCGGAAGGTAGCACTGGCGGGGAAACCCTCTGGCGGTGAACGGCTTTCCAGGGTTGGGGTGTTCTGGGCCCTGCAGGAGGCACACAGATGCGGGAAGTGGGAGCCGAGGGGCCCTCCGGCTACAGAGGTGCTCGGACACGGGTGCCCAGCCTCACCCCTTTGCCTTCCAGGTGGGGCTACTGCTGCGCTCAAGTGACCAACCAAATCGACTGCCGTCTCACGTCTCGCTCTGAAGACCCACCGTGAACACGGCGCCCACCCAAGACTGCCCTCCCTGAACCCGGGCCGCTCAGCCCGGCGTCAGACACTCCGGCTAACTCCCTCCACTTCCCCGAAGAGCCCGGATCCCTTAGAGGCTGGGACGGAAGCGCCTGCTTCGCTGGAGGCCCTCTGGGCACGGGGCTCTCTGGACCGGATGGCAGGGCCTGCCGCCTGACACCCTCACTCGGGCACACAGCCCCTCCACTCTCGCTCTAGAAGTGGCCGGAGTGGGGCCTGAGACAGTGGCGGCAGGCTGGACAGAGGCTGGCGATTGGAACCGCGCACAGCCCTTGCTGTGCCCTCGGCCACACGGTGACACGCCATGTACAACTCCAAAGTCCCCTCCCACTCTGTGGCTCTACTGCTGTCTGGAGTGTTTCTAAATTTCACTTTGAGCCACGGAGAACTGGAGGGAAACCAGGGGAAGCACATAATTAGACAAAACCGAGTGACATCCCGTCAGACTCCTGGCCCCCACTACCCAGTATCTTCCCAACCTGCCCAGGCTCTGAGATCCCCCCACCTGGTCCAAGGCAGAGACCTCAGGGGCCAGGGCTCCCGTCTGGGTCCCCAATGAGCTTGGGTTCCTGTCCCCGCACGCCCCACGCAGGCCTGGATCAGGCCACTGAGCGGGTCCCTCAAGAGCAGTCAGGCCAGCCAGCCCTCCCCACCCTGTGCTCTGCCCCTGTGGGCTCGCTGGCCTGCCGGCCCAATAAAAGCGCTCCTCCTGCTTAGACGCTTGCTGGCCTTCCACCCAGTACAAGTCCAACGAAGATGCCTCTGCCTCCAGGAAGCCCTCCCTGGCTCAGGAAAGGGCTAGGGCCACCTCTTTGTTTCCACAACCCTAGGAGCTGGCTCTAGCCCCCAGCACCAGTGCCTCCTGGTTGCTGGTGGCCTGACTTGGCAGCCTAGGCACCTTCACAGTGACCCAGGGTGCGCAGACTGCTAGCAGGGGGCGGGAGAGAAAGGACAGCACCCGAGAAGGGCTGATTCCAGAAAGATCCGAGGAGGCTCCTCTTGTGCCGGGGCCCCTTACCTGAATGCCATGGGGAATGTTGTAGACTATGAGGATTGTCCCACAGTCCTCGTGGCCGGGGAGGGACACCTGGAACGTGAACACCTCCATCTTCCCCCGGGGCTGGGTTCCAGTTTTCTCCCCATAGATGGTTTTGCAGGAAGGACACTGCAAGCTTCCATCCTGGGACAAGGCAGAATGCCGTGGACTGAGCCGGGGCCCCTGAAAGGGCACCCAGGCCAGCCACCCCGCTGGCTAGATGGGAAAGAGGCCCACAGGGACACGGGTTTGGCTCCGAGTCACACAGTGGGTCCCAGGCGCATTGCCCAACTCCCAGGCAACCTCCTCGCAAAGAAACTTGATTCTAGAAGCTTCCTTGGAAAGATAAGTTTTAACCCAGAAACTCATGCAATTTTCATTAAAGGGACAAGGTACCCAGAGACTGGCATCAGGTAAGAAAATGAGGTTTATGAGCAAAAGCTTGCACAGCCGAGTCATGTTTAAGATGAAAAAGAAAACCCTGTGAACGGTGGACTGATAAGCTGGCATCTTGGCTGGTACACGATGGCACGGGGACACTGCGTAAAGGCCAGGCCCCAAGGCCCACCACGGGCCTTCGTTCTCTCCGTCCCCCTGACCTGTCCACTCCGGCTGAACTACATCAAAGGCAGGGCAGCCAGGCATCGCCTGCCACCCCCAGGCCCATCCTGCTGCAGGGCCAGGGCTGCAGACATCTCAAGGCTGCCTCCGAGCGGGCCCTGGGCCCCTCACACGGCAGCCCCAGTCACCTGCTTAAGTGCAACATGACGGGTACAGGCTGCGGGAAGGAGACCCCGACCCCCACCCCTGGCCCTGGTGGGCCATGGGTACCTTGTTCCCGTTGCAGTACATGGCCAGCAGGCAGAGCAGGTGGAAGGCGTGGCTGCACTTGGCCAAGCGGCCCACAGCCACCGGCCCGAAGGTCTTGCTGTCGGTCGCGTCGCTGTAGCCGGACGCCATGGACAGCTTCTCCATACAGATGATGCAGTCCTAGAGGGAGACCCAACCCGGGGAATGCTCACCCATGGCCCCTGTGCCACAGGGGGTGGGTCCTGTAGGACCGGCCTTCGTCTGCTGAAGTGCCTCACCCCAGTCTAACTCAATCTGACAGCTGTTTGTTCCGGAGGCTGGGAGCACAGAGGGCTCACCGTCACCACAGCAGAGGGGACGGCAGGCGGCGCCAAGCATGGGGGCCGGTGTAACAACTGAAGCACAGGCGGAGACGGCGGCCAGAACAGCCAGGCAGAGAGGTAAGTACGGGAGGGGCCCTCAGCGCTGGGCTTTACAAGGGAAAGGGAACTTGTCAGACGCACAAGCACGGAACGGGCCCTCGGGTAGAGAGAAGAAAGCGTTCTGAAGCAGGAGCCAGCGTTTCCGCTGGGAGGGGTGGCGCACCTGCAGGGCAAGGGGCGACCAGGGTGCAGGAGACAAGGCGAGGTGGGGGGAGGACCAGATCCCGGGAGGCCCTGACGGCCACGTTCGGGGCTGGGGCTTCTTCGTCTTACACGTCGGGGGCCCAGCTGAGAGGCTGTGAGCAGCGGGTACTAAGTCATCATGGCCACGTGTCGGCTGTGTAGCCGGCAGCTTGGAAGGGGGGTGGCGGGGGGCAAAGCAGCCCAGCTGTGCTGGGTGAGCACAAAGGCAGAGACAGACAGACAGCTGTGAAGGGGGAGGGCAGAGCAGGCTGGAGGGAGGGGCCAACGGGAGGATGACTTTCAGGTTTCTGTCCAAACCTTTACCAACCAGATGCCTCCTATGCACTCAGTTTGCAGGAGAAAGAGGGAAGAGAGTCCTCGGCTCTGGACTGGCACGAATGACCTTGACCCCCACCCCTCCAGATTCTCCAGGACTCTCCATTCAAATCGGAGAAAAGTGCCATAGCCCCGAAGCGAGGCTCAGCAGAGAGAGGTCCAGGTGCAGCCGTGACGGGGGTCTGGCAGGCTGGGTTAACCACAGGAACCCCGACCAGCCCTCCCAACAGCCAGGCGGGCAGGATGGCTCTCTGGATGAGGCCAGAGGCTCCTCAGGAAGCACCTTCCAGCAGGGGACAGGCTGGCGTCCTCGTCTAAGCCACCCCTCATTTCCAAACAAAACCAAAAGCAGCATGGTTCCCGTGACACGCACCTCATCCAGGGCCGTCTTCAGCTCTTCTGTGTAGTTTTTTATCACCTGCTCTGGCTCTGGCTTTGGAGGCCCTCCTAAAAGAGAGAAGAACGTAAGTGGTGTCCCGAGGAGAACGAACTGGAGATGCTGGAACGAGAGAGAAAGGACGACAGTGAGCGGTCCAAGTTGCTGGGAGGGATGTTAGGGCGGCTCAGAGGGGAAGGTTAGCGTGCAGGAGAGGAGAGACCTGGGCCAGGCGCAGAATGCTCCGGAGCTCTGCCGGCTGAGCCCTTCCCGGCCCACGCCGGGGGCCCGGCCCCAGGAGCCCTGGAGGAGACGGAAGAGGGGCAGAGACAGCAGCTGGCCACAGCCCTCAGGAGCCACGACAGGGCCCTGCACACCTTCACTCAGGAAACCTGTCCCAGGCTTCAGAGGACATGTGGAAGAGTCAAACAGCAGCTTCTAAAACAGATACTCTGGAGCACATTCTGGCCGTGTTATTTTACTCAGCTTTCATCATTCTTGTAAGAAAGTCTCGGTAAGAGAAGTAAGTTCTCTGAGTCAAGTGTGTAGTGCGTGCCTACCCCATGGGGGCATCTGTGTGCACACCAACTGCAGATGACGGCCACACGGCCACAGCAAACCACAGTCTTCTTGGGCTTGTCCCTGGGCTGTGGGGTGTCAGTGACATGCCTCCTCGATTCCTAAGCTGCCCACAGTTCTGTCCCCGACCCCTCCTCCCGAAACCTCCCACTCCTCTGTGTGCACCTGTGCAGGAAGCCCAGAGCAGAGGCCCTGCACCAAACAGGCCCCACCCCAAGGAGAAGAAACGCCCCCAGCTAGAGAGAGAATCAGCATGGCAGGGGTTCTCCAGGCAGAGGCAGCTGCAGAATCACAGAGGGACAGCAAAGCGGAGCACAGGGGAGGGACCAGGGAGACCAGCGCAGCCTGGGGAGAGTGATCCCGGCAGGGCTTGTCATCCTGTCTCAAGGTCAGGGGGAGCTCCTGGTCCTAGACCCTGAGACCAGCGGGGCTCTGGTGTGAACCCAAGCTCACGGCCATCAGCCTGTGGCTGCAAAGACTTACAAGCCTGAGCTCCCTCTAGACCAGAGAAGGCCAGGTGACAGTTATGAGGGGAGCAGAGGGGCAGGGACCTGGTGATGTCAGGTTGGATTCTGGCTCTTGGGCTGGGACCAAATCAGGTCACCTCTGAGTCTCAGTCCTCTCATCTAAAAAGTGGACCCAATACCAACCAAAGCCGTGATCACTGTAAGGGCATTAGCTGCTATGACCTGAAAAACAGCTAGAGGCAAAGGAAGACCACGCACCCCATACACACGCACACGCACCCCCATACACACAGACTTCTAGGACCCTGACTCTGGTCGCTGGGGAGAAAGCCAGGCAAAAGCACAGTCCCCACCGGCACCGGGTGGCCATCCTGCTGGCTGGGACTCTATTCTGATTGAGGGGAGGAGGCCTTCTAGAAAAGACTGGTCTAGAAGGCCACGTCGACTAGGGACAGACCAGTCTCCAGCTGGATCCTGGGATCCCTTCGGTGAGGCCTGGCTCAGCACCCCTACCTCCCCTGCCTGCCTGTGCCCAGGCAGCCTTTCAGAACTGGAGGTAACTCTCCAGGAGCCACTCTTCTCAAAGGGGGCCTGCCAGATGACCGCCTACCCCACGAAAGGGACATCCGAGCCCAGGAAGGCCAGAGCGTCTGCTGAGAGCCTTGTTTTCCCGGGGCAAACCCGAGTGCCTCAGGAAGCTGCCGGCCTCTGAGGCAGAGTAAGAAGGGGGAGCAGGGCAGGAGCGACTGCTAGGGGTGGGGTGGGGCTGGGCAGGGTTAGCCCCGCCCCTCCCTGGCCTCCCTCCTCCCCCGTTGGGCAGGGGTTAGACAGGCAGTGAACAGGATCAGAGCAACCACCGTACTACTACTATTTGCCAGGCGCTTCCCAAGCGATTTACTTCCTATCCCTCCCACAAGCAACCTGCCCTGTAGGAGGCGCTCCGCTCATGAACGGGAGGCTTGTGTGAGTTCACAAAGCCCGTGAGCTCTGGAAACGCAGGACTGGCGGAGCCAGAGCCATGCCCCCTCTCACACCATCCTGAAGGTCACCGGGGCGGTCACACTTCTCTGGCCCAACGATGGAAGCAGAGCCATCATTGGCTTTAGAAATGGCAGGTTTAGAACTTACTACCCACAGGCCCCTCCACCTGAGTTTCGTTAAAACTCACAGCACCTTCCAACGGTTCTGAAACCCCTTCCTCCCTGGCCGTGTGACGGCCAGGGCAGTGGTCATCGGGGGACCCCTCTGAAGTAGCCCCACATGGGCTGGCCCTTTGAAGGAAGCGGCGGAGGGCCGTGGTGGTCAGAGAAGAGCGTTCGGTGCAGAAGAGTCAGAGGCAGCAAGACTCGGAGGAGACTTAGCAGAGGCCAGAGAGTATTTGTGAGCAGGAACTACCTTTCATGGACATTTTCCTCAATCTCTTAACTGAGCTGTGACTTTTAGAGGCCAGACAGGAGGCGGGAGGGCTGGCGGGCTGGGGTGCGCGGCTAAGACACACAGGGAGTCCAATGGCTGACATCAGAATACTCGTCATGCCTACACGGGGTGCGAGATCAGACATGCAGAGAGGGGAGAAACGTTAGAAGGAGTCGTTCAGCATGTGACCTCCACAAATCCCGGCTGTGTCCAGCTGGCACTGTCAACGGCCATCAGGACCTGCCGATCTCCCCGGGGAATCCGGCTGCTCGAGGCTGCCAGGGCCTATCCGGGCCGGCAGGGCTAAGCTCTGGGTCGGGAACCAGTGAAATGCCTGGCTGGTGGGAGCCTTGGCCCCAAGCTCCAAAGGGGTCTGTGCAAGCAACCCATCAGCCCGTGCCTGGAGCATGCAGGGGGCGAGTCTGTTGCTTCGGGAGGGCAGAGGGCAGAACGCCACCCCAGGAAGCCTCCTCAGCAGTTCTGGTGGGCGCCTCTCTGTGCCAGGCATGAGGAAGGAGAGCAGACGGGCGACACAGAAGGGCGCAGCCAAGCTATGGAAACGCAGATGGGCTGGAGCTCACGGTCCTCGCTCTGTGCCCCCTCGGCTGCGCCCCCTCAGCTCCTGCTCACCTTGCCCCCCGTGCGGAGCTGCCTGTTTTGCGCGCCGCACCTGGCCCGCCTAGATGCCTTCAGCGCCATCGCCGGGGCGGGGCGGGCCAGCGGGAATGCTGCCCCGGGCCTGCTCCCCAACCGAGGCATCCCCATGGCCCCTGTGGCCGCTTCTCTGGAGCAGTTAAGGTCCCAGGCCGTGGCTTCCTTCTCTGGTCCCCTTTGCCCTGGGTGGGAGCACAGGCGCAGCCCACAGCGTGAGGGAGCCGCAGCAGGCAGCCGCGCCAAGTGGACTGTCCAATCTTGTCCCTCCTTCCTGATGCCTGCAGGAGGGATGCCTCACTCCTCAGCCTGGCGCTCCACACGCATCCTAGCCGGACCCTCACCCGCGCTCCCCAAGGACCTGGAACACAGCACGTCCTCCCGCTGGAGTCCCCATTCCTGCCACACTCTCAGCCACCCTGCTGTCCACAGCACCCTCTACCCAATCCTCCCTGTCCCTAGTCAGGCTCAAAAGCACCTCCTCCCCCAGGGAAGGGAGCTCTGGGCTTCCCCTCGGGCACCTCCCTTAGGGGGGCTTTCTAGGTGCTCAGAATCTGGCAAGGGGTCTGGGCACAGCAGACAAGCCAGGTGGACCTGCTGCCCACTCCAGAGGCGATCCAGAGCGGTGAGGAGAGATCTGGCCTCGGGGTCCACTGGGGCCCACTGTGGCCTCCACCAGAGAACAAAGGCTCTCAGCGGGGCAAATGCGCCCAGTCAGGGACAGAAGCAGAGGCCGGCAGCCTGGGCAGTACAGGGTGCGTTGTGGTGGCCACTCCGCAGGAGACACCAAAGTGAACATCAGAAGACCGAGGCTGGACACTGGGTGCCCGCTCATCAGGTAATTCGATGCCACCAGCATCCCAAGGTTGTTCCTGGGCTCAAATTGTGGGTTCCCTTGGAACTAAACATCGGGTGGGCCAAATGACAAGCAGGCACAGGGGGCAGATAGATGGAAAAAAAGAGAACAATCCCTTAGGAGAACCCTGGAGCTTTGTACTTGCCCCAACATGCACCAGTTTCCGCCCATCAAGCAGACCCCTCTGCACTGGCTGCCCCTCCCTGAGCGGCAGCCCCTCCCTGACTGCCCATCTGAAACAGCCACGTCCCCCTCCTGCTCCGTCTCCTTCACTCTGCTCCAAGAGGTGCCCGGTCCCTGCCTGCTGGGGAGCAGACATCCCTGAGGCCACCACATCAGCCCCGCAAGAGGCCAGCGTGAACAACGCTCCTACCCTTTTCAATGCAGGACCTGCTCCTCCGAATGCAAGACACAGACAGCGAAGTCTTAACTTAGACGCCCACAGACAAGCAGCCCATGCCCTGCAGGTCTGCCTTCTTGTGAAAAAGTGTGAAAATCACCCCAGAGCTAACACTTCACAAAAGCGGCATCCAGTGGACAGGATTGGGCGGTGGGGGGGGAGGGGGGGACCAAGAGGGGCCATCACATCTTCCCCAATAGCAAGGGCTCAGGGACAGCCCCCCCCAAATCGGCATAACAGCTCGGATAGCCACGGCTTTTCCTGCTCTCGTCTTGATCTGCCGGAGCCCCTGGCAGGTCCTGCACAGGGGCAGATGTGCAGACACCCCCTTTCTGATGTCCAGCGTTGGCCTTCCGTCTAGTGACCAGGGCTCAGGTCCAAGCCTACCCTCCGCTGGCCCTGGCCTTACCAAGCTGGGCTCAAGGCCAGTACCACTCCCCACTGGCTGACTGGTCTTGGGCAGGTCTTGGTAGCGTAAAATGCAGACACTCCTCCTCCCTCGCAGGGTGGGAGCCTGGCCCCGGTCTCGGAGGCCCACTCCTCCCCACCCCCCTTAAGAAGAGGCCCTGGCCGGGCCGCAGGCAGCAAAGCCAGCACCTGAGGCGGCTGGCTGACACGGAGGTGGATCCTCCACCAGCGAGAGGGGCGCACAGCCCTTCCGCAGTACATCCGCGGGCTGGAGACCTACCTGCAGACCCCTGTGCCCAGGTGCTCACCTCAATGCGGCGAGCGTGTTCCCAAATCCATAATCGAATCCGTAACTGCAGCCCAGCTGAGAGGTCTCTCCAGACCCTGCTTCTTGAGGGTGGGCGCAGGATCCCTGGTTCCCTGGTGCCCCACACAGCGGCCCCAGCTTCAGGTACGAGCCAGAGCCACGTATTCAGGCGGGGCGGTGTCTGGCCGCTGGCTCATCTACTACACTTTCCTCACTGGGACCCAGTTCCTGAACCTTTGGGGTCTGCTTCCCTGACAAGTAAATGGAGATTAAAATACCTGCCTGCCTCCAGGATCGCTGTGAGAGCCCAGGCGGCAGGGGACACAGAGGATGTGGCCTGCAGCGGGTCCAGCCTCAAGAGCTCCTCAGCACCCAGACCACTTCTGAGCTGTGTGCAGAGGTGATCATGGCATTGGTATTAAAGCCTCAGTGACCGCAGAGCTGAACGGAGCTGGGCGCGTGCAGGTTGGGCCCATTCCCCCACAACCTCTCTCCAACAAGACCAGCACCACACGCACGTACACGCACACACACACACAGGCCTGAAACACCTGTGGCGTCGGATGCCACGAGAAGACCTAAACTGGGCAGGGACTTCCTAGTCACCACATTTTTGCTCACTGTTCTCTCTGCCCCAGCAAAGGGCTGATGGCTGAGCAGCTGACAGACTGAAAGCCTCCCCTCCTGGGGCTTTCCCGGCCCCATTCTACCGTCCTCACCACCTCTCTGACTGGTCCTTCCATGTCCTTCAAGGGCTCTTCTTCCCGGCATCCAACCGGGCCTCCGTAAGCTCACTCCCGGGGGGCGGGCACGGGCCGCCCCACTCCACCCCACGCGGCTCTTCTGAACTGCTCATCCAAACCTCCCTGCCTCTGGGACAGCTCCGCCTGTCGACAGCCACAGCCATCACCCCACCCATCGCCCCATCGCCTCACAGCGAGAAGCCCAGACTCTGAGGCCAAGAATGCCTGGGGCTGAATCCCAGCTCTGCCAAGGGCTGGCTGGCTGGCCCTGGGAGGTTTGCGGAGTTCTCTGAGCCTCACTTTCCTTAAACATAAAATGGGAATCAAAGTTCCTCCCCCACAGAGTTGCTATTGGGATGAAATGAGTTACCACACATGCAAAACCCCTAGTCCTTCCTCCTTAATTATGATGATTTATTATCTCTGTCGGCAGCTGTACACCAGGCCTCATTCTATTCCTTCCCTCTCACAACCAATCCAACCACCGAGTCAGAAGCCCTTACCTCCATCTACGGCCACGGCCCTAGTCAGTGGCTGGCCCACCTGAGGCATGAAGTCCAGGTCCACAGGGTCTCCCTGCCTCTAGGCCTGGTCCCCTCCAATCCCCCCTGTGCTACCACAGTGACTCACCCAACACCCAGTCTGGTTAGCTCACTCCTCTGCCTCCATCTTTAAATGATGGAGGCTCACCAGACTCCTCAGTGTATCTTCAGGTACGATTTTACATTTCCCGTAAGTTAAAAAATAACTTTCAGTGGCTTCCTAATACCCGCAAGAGGAATTTTAAAAACAGTTTGGGGCTTCCCGGGTGGCACAGTGGTTAAGAATCTGCCTGCCAATGCAGGGGACATGGGTTCGAGCCCTGGTCTGGGAAGATCCCACATGCCGCGGAGCAACTAAGCCCGTGCGCCACAACTACTGAGCCTGTGCTCCAGAGCCCACGAGCCACAACTACTGAGCCCATGTGCCACAGCTACTGAAGCCCGCACACCTAGAGCCCGTGCTCCACAACAAGAGAAGCCACCGCATCGAGGAGCCCGCGCACTGCAACGAAGAGTAGCCCCCGCTCACCACATCTAGAGAAAGCCTGCGCGCAGCAACGAAGACCCAACGCAGCCAAAATAAATAATTAATCAATTAAAAAAAATAACAGTTCAAAGGTGTAAGGTTAACAAAAGATCTAGAGAGACACAAAAGCACTTACTCAAAATGTTAACTCCAGCCAAGAGTTCTATGAGTTCCCCAGGGGGCCCCCTTAGGGAAATGCCTAAAGCATTTGGGGACAGCAAAGTGACTCCTGAACCATAATTCAAGGCGATGTGAAAATGTAAAAGATGGGGAAAGGCCACACCAGGGCACCCACCGTCATTAGGCATGACCCGCACCCCCCCCCCCCCGCCCGCCCCAACACCGAGACAAACGAACCAGGCACCCAGGCTCACCCGCTGGGGGATACACCATCACTGAAAAAAGGCACCGCCCCCCAAGGAGCCTCTCTGGGTTTCCATGAGAACACACAGGGTAACAAGACCCCTGCCCCACAATCTCCTCCCCCTACCCCACGCATTCTCCCCTGCCCCCAAGTCCTGGTCCTGCCAGACACAGTCTGTTCTGGAACCTGGACCAGGGAGCAGCCTGCCTACCTGCGAGAGCTTGCTGGACCCTGCTGGGCTTCGACATCTGCACGGGCACCGTGGCAGGGGCGCTCCTGGGGCTGCTCGCTGGACCGCTGGGCAGGGAGGCACTTGGGGAGAAGAGAGGGCAGAGCTTAATGTGCGGAGCCGACTTAGCAGAAACAGGAGCCGGAGAAACACCGGGTGAGGAAGACACGGGTGCTGCCGAGGCCCCTTTGTGGTTTCACTTCCCGCAGCTGCCTCCGTACAGTGAGGGCTTCTGTTTTTTTCTTTTTTTAAAGAAAAGATCCTGATGAAGAGTATCTGGAAGGAGGAGCAAAGAGATCTGATGTTCACTCCTCTCAGACCCAAACTAACCAAGAAAGAGAATCTGAATACTTGATGTTAAGCCAGAGGCCGGCCCGCCATCACTTCCCCTGTGAAAATCAAGCGACAAAAGTCAAACTCCAAGTTGGGCCTTGGGGAGGGGAAGGAACCGTAGGCAGGGACGGGGCAGCGACACGAAAGAACACTGCTGGGGATGAACCTCATCTTTTTACAAGGTATTGAGAATGAAGCTTTGGCTGTGAAAAAACGTTCTCCTGGACAATCAGAGACTCTGAAGACAAACCTAAAAGAATTATGAACTCACCAGCTTCATCAAAAGGAGGGCTCTGTGGCTCCCTGCAGAGCGGAAGTCCAGCAGAAACCACTCTGAGTGGTCCAGACCAGTACCACCAGTAACAGGACCAACCAACATCAGGAACCCCAAGAGAAGACGCTCCGAGAAGGAAATAACACCCCTTTTGTGGTTCTTGCCAAAACAGCATAACCTCAGTCCAGTCATGAGAAAACGTCTGACGAACCCAAATTAAGGGCCATTCGACAGGAGGCCACAGGAGGAGGAACAGGTGGAGGAGAAGAAATGACAACTGGACGCAAAGCGGGATCGTGGGACAGAAAGACAACTGCAGAGGAAACACCGATGAAAGTGGGAAAAGTCTTTAGCTAACAGTCCTGCACCAGTGGTGAGCCTCTCTCTGGTTCTGAGCCGCACCATGTTTACGAAAGATGTTAACGCGAGAAGTCAAGTAAGGGCGGTGGGGAAACTGTACTATTTCTGTGACTTTTCTGTAAATCCCAAATTAGTTCAAACTACAGGAAATTTTTTTTTCAGTGAAGGTCTTGCTTCCCACAGTGACTAATTCCAGGTCTCTCACTTGGTTTTAAGCCGTTATATTTTTAAACGGTAATAAACCCGTGCCATTATGGTTTCAGGGAGCCCTGCCCTGGGGACAGCTGGCGTAGATGGCCCGCCATGCCTGCTACCTCCTCCCCCTCCCGGTGACTGTGTCCTCCAATCCAGCACTGCCCATGTTCAAGGTGACGCAGTGGGAAGGGTTTTGAAACCCTTCCACGCAGTCCCTCCACTGGAGCTCCCCAAGGACAGGCCCTGGGCATGTTCCTCTCTGTTCCACTGGGCCCAGCCTGGATCCAGGAGCTGGGAAGGTGCTCAGGAAACGATGGACGCCTCCAATCTGCCGTGCCACCCTTACAACGGTCGGCAAACCAGCAACCACCTGGTTACGGCAAATGCTTCTGGAAGCTGCCCAGATCCTTCCCTACTGCTGGCCTGGGGTCACGGGTCCCACTGGTGGACACAATAGGGAGCTGCTGGTTCTGACCCAAATCAGAAAATTTCACACTGGCTGGTACTGGTTTTCATTTCTGGACTATTCTCCCCAAACAGAATAACCTGTGCGGCCACGCTTCCTGCCACCCTTATCTACCCTCAGCCCCAAGAGGACAATGGAACTGGATCAGGGCGCTCTGATGATGTGGGGGGGCGGGGGGGGTTAGGTGTGTAGGACACTAGGGCTAAGGTTTTGGCCTCGCTAAACTCCGTTTAATTTGAAGCCACGCCCCACGTGGCGCCACCTTCCTGAGCCTGTTTCTTCAATTCTCAGGTTGTAGAAGTGAAGAATTTGAGAAGATACAGCCCTTGGAGGCATCCTTCATCTCCCAAGCTAACCCGACAGGGAGCACTAAGCTTCAGCCCATAACCAGGAAGCTGGTAGCCGAAGCCTGGCTCTGCCACTGCACTGGGCTACTCGGTGGGCTGGGCATCACTGGCCCAGCGGGGCTCCGAGAAGCGCGATCCTCCCTTGCTGGTGAGAGGCACGTATCTCAGGGAGAAGGCCTAGGTTCTAGAGCAGAAAGCAGACAGGCAGTAAGGCTTCCAATGAGCAGCTCACCCTGGAACTGGGACCAGGAACCATGGCTAAGTTCAATCTGCTTAGGGGTCTCACGATGTTGTCACTTGCCCTGCGACCTTCCCCAGCTCCTCCCCCATGCATTTCTCTGCTGTGATCAGAAGGAACAGAGCAGTAAAAGGATCCAGTGGGTCCCAAGATGGGGACTCTCAGGGGTGGACAGAACCTCAGAGGTCGCTGATCTCCCTGCACCGTCCTCTAAAGGGCTCAAACTGGCAGAGTGTTCCCCGATGTGGGGGCACCATATGCCCATGAAGTGCCCTTCCGAGAGTTCCCTCTCACCTGCCTCATGCACCCGTCCCACCTGCTGGGTTCCTGGCTCTACCTACTAGGCCCTCCCTGCCTTGCCTGTCTGGGACCGTCTCCAGGAGCTTCCAAGTGGAGCTGGGAACACGAGACAGGAAGATTTCTAGTCTTCTCCGCAGACGGGACTGGACAGTCCCAAACAGGGGGCAGAGCTAGAAGGCTGGACAGTGAGGCACACAAAGCCTTCTTCCAGCTCCCCACGAGCTGCCACCCACCGGGGAACCTCTGAGCATGCGCAGTACAAGAAGCGTACGATGTGGAACCTGGCGACCCCCTTCCAGCCCCCGCAGCGCTTAAAAGCTGGGTGCCTTGGTGCATGTCGAGTCCCCTGAGCTTTACTTTCTCTCTCTGTAAGATGCGAACAATTCCCAAAGGCCCCCAGGGTGTCTGCGAGGCTCAATCTGCAGCACGATCCAAGTGCCCACTGTTTCCTAGGTCTGAGCGGAGCCAGGCAGCTCCGGGAGAGCTGCAGGGCCCTCAACAAGTCCTGAAAACCACAGCCCTATCAGAGCAAAAGGAAACTTCAGAAACTGACCCAATTCTGTAACATTCAGAGAGGAAAAGAGAGACGCGGAAAGAGAACAGAGTGCAGCCGAGGGCCTACGGCGAGTCAGGGGCAAGGACCCACTGGAACCCAGGACCCCAATCCCACAAGTCTGAAGAGCCTGGCCGGTACTGGGAGGGAGTGGGGTGCTTTCAGAGGCTGAGAGAACAGCAGCAGCAAGAACAGAGCTGACGAAAGCAAGCTGAGAGCCGTTTTCCTAGGCCGGGTTAGTGCAGGGACTAAGCTCCCCGAGGCCTAGCCACACCAAAGCTGCAATGGAGGGCTGGTCCTAATCACCACCCCGAGCCATCAGAATGCTAAGCCAGCCGGCACACCCTCTATTACAGAACCTGTGCATGACACATTTTGGAAAGTCTTCCATCCAACATCACTGAAACACAAGTTTTGCTGCTTAAAGGGATAAACTTCAGCTACTAGGAAATTTACTTAAACCCAGTGGCTCAGTGACAAATCATGTGTCTTCTCGATGGCTTACTGCCTACTCGGAAAGGCTCCTGGGGCAACAGGCAAATCAGTCAGCCAAGGTTTTACCCAGATTGAGCAAGAAGTGATTTGAAACTATGTGGGTTACAAAAAAAAAAAAACACCACATGGGTTCCACAAATTTTGATTTCACTGACTCACATGTCCTTCCCAACAGCTACCAGTAAACACTTTCTCCTCCACACACGCGGTAACCTTCACCTGATGCTGCTGCCATTCACTTGGCTTTGAGGACTTTATCACAGCCGCTAGAAGACTAAGGTGCCAGGTGTTTTCAAATCCTTCTGGCCCTGCTGGGTTAAGAGGTCAGGGATTTATTAAACCCCCTCTGGCTCTACAACAGCCATTAGAGAAGGGTTAACTGCAGAGAACCACACTACAAATTAGACAGGAGAACACCAGCCCCTGCGAGTGAATGTCACCCCTCCCAGCTCCTGAAGAGCTGCGGGAGGTCAAGGTGAACACCCCCTTCAGGCGGCAGGTCCCTTTGAGGCTGTTTCGCCTGCCAGAGCCTGCTGGCCCAGCTCCCTCCTGGTTTACAACGCAGGGCAGCAGGGTAAGCGGCAACACGCATGACCCAGCAGCAAAGGTAAGGCCGTCTGGCCCGGCAGCCTTCCATCCTGTAACTGGCCTGGATGGCACTGACGGGACCCACCTCAGTAGCCTCTTGGGCCCTCAGGCTGGGGAGGGGAGACCAAAGAAATATCAGGGGAGACTGATGGGCGCCCCATACCAAAAGAAAGCAACAAAGCCCATGAAGTCGCCTGGCTCAATCCCAGCATCCCAGCTCTAGAACCATCTAGAAACTTGCCAGTTAATTTGTAAGAACATAAGCCCCAGGAGGCTAGGCAAAGCCGACCTAGTCATAAAAGCAGCTCCAACCTTGCTGATAATCCTTCTGGGCTGGCAAATGTGACATGTTTTTCTCTAGAACAGACTGACTCACATACTGGAAGGGGCCTCACAGAGCACTGGGAGGGGCCTCACAGAGCACTGGGAGGGGCCTCAGAGCACTGGGAGGGGCATCACAGAGCAATGGGAGGGGCCTCA
>NW_021703769.1:78096982-78236034 GCF_005190385.1 Monodon monoceros | reverse complement strand
CCTCAGAGCACTGGGAGGGGCATCACAGAGCAATGGGAGGGGCCTCACAGAGCACTGGGAGGGACTGGGTTGGCATGGAGCCCAGCTTGCTTACGTCTCTGTGCAAGCCCACAGAGAAGGCCCAGGCCATACCTCCCTGTGCTCCCCATTCCCAGAGAGATCTCAGATCCACGTGCTCCAACTCCTGGAGGACACGTAGGAAGACACCCGGACCCAGGGGGCCCATCCCCTCCTCTGTGTATTGGCGGCTTCTGCGCACACCCCTCAGGACGCCCTCTGCCTTCCTCTCACTCTGCCTTTTAGACAGCTTCAAGAACTCCACGTGGGGAGTTCCCTGGTGGCCTAGCGGTCAGGATTTAGAACTTTCACTGTAGAGGCCCGGGTTTGATCCCTGGTCGGGGAACCATCCCACATGCCACGCAGCATGGCCAAAATACAAAAAAATAATTATTAAAAAAAATTTTTTTTCAAAAAAAAAAAACTCCACATGCCCCACAAGGGGCCTGGGTTTGATCCCAGCTCTGCCACTTCCTGGCTGTGCTGCCAACCTCGTCAGCCTCAATGTTCTCCCCTGTAAGCTGGGGACATCCCCTACCATATGGCCATTGGGAGGATTCACGAAATCACCCACACAGCCTGCTGAACAGGGCCCGGCTATAACACGTGCTTGGTGAGTGACAGCTGTCACTGTCTTATCGAAGCTGGAAGGGTCCTCTGAAACCTAACTAGAAGAAATACTAGAGGCCTGAGAAGCTGCCAAGGAGGTCTCGGCCACACTGGGACGCTTCAGCCCTCCCTGTGGTCAGGCGGGCTGGTGGGCGGGCTTGGGTGAGTGATGTGGCACCAAGAGGCTGACTCCCTGGGAAACAGGGAGGCCACAGGCCTACACATCCAGTCACCACCCGCCCAGGTCACCTCTCTCAGAAATCGGCCCCCATCCCGGCTAACACTCTGAGTTCTCAAAATGTTCTCCAGGCCCCAGACCCTCAATAATAATCGATGATGAGGCCCCTGATCAGTGACAGGTCTCTGAGCATCCCAGATGCACCCGCCACTGGCCACTCAGGGGTTTCCCCACTTTAAAGTGCCACCTGGTCTGGACGGGGCCCATTTCATCATCTCAGGGTGCCCTATGAGACGGACTGTACCAGCACAGCAGCTGCCCTATGTCACCTGCTGCCACCCCCAACACGCTCAGCACTTTGCTCTCTCCTCAACCAACTTTTAAGCACCAAAGCTGGGCTCACAGCCTTCCCTGGATGAAGCCGTGGGCTCAGGGAGAGGGCTGAACCTTCCATGTCTGTGACTCCAGGGCCAGGCACATAGATGGAGTCAGAGAAATGTCCTCAGGTACCCGGCCCCAGCTATGTGGCACACAGGCACAGCCAAAAAAATCTTTAACTGCTCAGAGAGCCCAATTCTCCTGGGTCAATGAAAGGATCACTGGTTTTAACCCATGGGGCAACTACCAGCACTCAAGTGCCAGAAGTCAGGTAGGCTCCCCGGGACACAAGGCTGTGGACAGCGTGGCACCTCAGCACCACGTGACACGTGCAGCGCTGGAGCATGTGCAAAGGGGATGACGTAGCAGGGACAGCCGAGGAGGCAGGTGCCGAGTCTGCGGGCATTTGGGGGGAGTCTTCCCAGCTAAAGAAGAGCAGAAACCCAAGCCCGCTAACAAGGCATGCGGGTGGACAAAACGACCGTCCGCGTAACGCAAGATACCTGGCTGCGCCAGCAGCGGACAGTCCTGGGGGCTGGTGCTGAGGTCCCAAGTGGGAGAGGCTGGAGCGGTAGAGGGGCTGGTTCCCCAGGGAGGGCAGCGCCCCAGCCCAGAGGTTGGCGGTGCTCAGCTTGGGCGCAGACCTGGCCCCAGAGAGTGAGGGCTTGTTGTACGGAGAAAAGGTCTGGTGGGCCCCCAAAACAACGGCGGTCCTGTGGGGTGGCTGGGGGACTGCGTAGGCTGGAAGGTTGGTCATGGAGTGGCGGTAGCGGCCTGACACGGGGCCGGCCGCGCCGCCGCCGAGGCACTGATGGCAAGAGCAGGCCACTCCCGTGTGGCCCGGTGGGGCGATGACAGTGGTCGCTGGGTACGGGGGCCCTGCCTGGCGCCGCACGCTCCGGCAGAAGCTGGAAGTCTTATTGGTCTGCGTGTGGGTGGCACAGTTGACGGTGTAGTTGTACCCCAGGGCAGCCAAGTCCACGAGCTGGGCGCCCCTGGCCACCTGCTGCTCCAGGTAGTCGCAGACGCTGGCTTCATACGCCGTCCAGGAGCCGTCGTCACTCAGCCACTCCCAGACGATGCCCCGGCCCGGGGCCGAGTGCTGGGGAAACAGGTGCCTCCGCACAGCCCGCATGGTGCCTGTTTTAAAAGGAGCGTTGCACATATAAAGTTCATCTGCTAACCACTCACCACCTCCCCAAAAAAGGGAGTTTAAAAATTCTTTTTTTCCTACAACCAAAATAAAACAACACGATCACGGTGTATATATGGTCATGCTGCTGTCTGACCTAAAGGCTGGCATTGACTATTCTCTCCAAATTTGGGGTGAAGGGTAGAGAGCTCTCTCTATGCAAAGAAACCGTGGATCAAAGGGATCAAGTGGCAGAGAGGGACCAGCGCTTCTCAGCAGGAGTGAGGGATGCTGGACGCTTAGGTCAAAGACCAGCTGTGGCTCAAAATAGTCCTAAGGATGAAACCTATGTAGCCTGACTTAAAAAACTGAAAACATAATGTCTGAAGAAAATTAAATCATCCATAATCCAACCACCAAGAGGAAAGCACACGACGTATATCGTATATTGTAACATATTCCTTCCCGTCTAGTCTCCTAGGCATGTATGTTTAGGTGCAGCTGACAATCATACTGAAAAATTTTCCTGTTTTCATGTATTATGCCATAAGTATTTATTATGTCTCTAAAACTTTGTAAAACTCTTTATTAACTGTTACACAGTTCTCTTACATGGAGGTACTTAGATTCCTTTGGACTTCCCAGGTAGCAACTATTAGCAAACACCTGTGGTTAGCTTATATTAATAAACCAAACCTGACGATTCAGGAGAGAAAGACAATTTGGGCCATGCTTCCAACAGTACTTGTCAAAAGGTGATCACTGCGATTACCTTCTACCTGGTCTCCCGACCTCAGCAGCCAGTGGGATACTCTTAACCCCCAAATCAGATTACGTCACTCCTCTGCCCTAATCTTCCCAGGGTTCCTCCTTTCAGAAGAAAAGTCGAAGTCCCTCAAGGGATGGAAAAGCCCTGAACGACCTGCCCCTCCCTCCTTATCTGTCCCCACCCCTTCCTGGTGACCAGGCCACCCAAGCTCAAACTTCAAAACGGCCTCTCCCCGTGCTTTACACATCCATTCCCTGATAAACACTCATTGCTACCTAACTCATACACAGTTCTCGAATCATTTATCTTGTGCGCTGCCTTTCTCAGTGACTGCAAACATCATGAAGGCAGGGACTTTTATCTGCATCCACTGCCTGGAAGCCTGAGTCCTCATACCCTCAAGGAGGCTGCTACAGGGATTAGAGCAGGAGTCTTCAGGCTCGGCACTAGTGACATTCTGGGCTAGTAATTCTTTGTTGTGGGGCTGTCCTGTACACTGTAGGATGTTTAGCAGCATCCCTGGCCTCTACCCACTAGATGCTGGTAGCACCCCACCCCATAGTCCTGACTATCAGAAATGTCTCCAAACATTGCCCCCAGCTGAAAACCACTGATTTACAGGGATAGTGCACAGCTCTGGGAAGAAGTTGGTGGCCCCATTCTCAGTAATACTGAGCAAAAGACACACACACACACGCACACGCGCACACACACGCGCACACACACACACACACGAAAGAAACATGAGTGCACAGGAGAGTGAAGTAACTTGCCCATGTGGCACAGCCCTCATACAGGAGCTGGAACCCGTCGCCAGGCCCTCTTAACTAGCATGGTGTGCCACCCCCATGCCGGCCGGCCTGCTTGCCTGCCTGCTGCCAGCGAGACCCTCAGATCCCTGCGGGTGGAAGCAGGCATTTCTGGTTTGGGAGACAAGGGGGAAAGGGGCTGGAACGGCCTCTGCACTGTGTTCCCAAGGCACCCCGTACCACTAAGGAACATCTCACACTGCTATCACTCCCACCACCCGCCTTCTGACCGTGTGCATTTCAGGGGCAGGATAACACTGAGAGTCAATTCTGCGACCCCCAACACCTAGCACGACGCCCAGCCCGAAACAGGCACTTGGACACATACTCGAGGCAGGAAGTGCCTTACCAGTGTCCTGGCGGAACTGCGTCCAGCTGGGGAGGTCGATGATATAAGGAGCCAGTGAGGGGTCGGCCTGGCCTAAGGGGATGCTGTGGGCCAGGCTCCCCAGCCCGAAGCGCTGGCCCTTCTGCTGGACAAACTGCTGCTCGATGTAGTTGCAAACAGTGGCACTGTAGGGGTGCCAGGTGCCCAGCCCGTCCTGCCATTCCCACACGGCCACTGCCACTGGGCTGGTGTACACCTGAGCCAGGGAAGGGCTTGGGGCCATGGCCATCTTCCCCAGGACTCCCTCTGTTCTCCCCACCAGCTTCAGACCACTCTGGGCTGCAGTCTCAGGTTCATTGCCCAGCGCTTCCAGGAGACCTGAAACAAGACAGACACGCAGTTACCGACACACACGGTGGCCCTGCCAGAGTTAGTCTCAGTGCGGGGGGTGGGAAAAATCGTGCTTTTCCGCAGTCACTTTTTCCCCTAATACCTTAAGGGCATCGTGAACCAAGTACCTAATCCTGTCTCTTTGCTCAGGCAGCCAGAAAGAATTCGGAGTCAATGAAGCAGCCTCCTTACCTCTGCAAATGTCCAGGAAGACACAGTGGGTGAATTCTGGGTGCCAATCATCAGCCCTGCTTCTGTCCTTTTACCGATAATTTCCCTCTGGCCCAACTACTAAGTGTATCCTCTTGTACTATATGTATTTTCATGAGTCACCCCAATCCTTTGTGGACTGAGGCCATCATGACCCCTTATACCTTTGTGAGGACGCCACACAGGTTTCCAAAGCAGGTTTGTTTGTGAGACACATATTAACACCTGCTATGCTACAGATGAAAAAAAAACTATGTCTCAGAAAGGACCAGGGGCTCAAGGACAGCCAGAGCTGCGACTCTAAGCATGGGTGGGTCCTAGCTCTGTCCAGGTCTCCAGGCTGCCCTGGTTTCCCGCACCATTAACCCACAGAGGGCAGACCCTAGATAGACATTAAAATCCTATGGATGCTGAAGCCCTCCCTCTCTGGCCTCCCTGCACCCCACTCCCTGGGCCTGGGCCTTGCTGATCAGCGGTCAGCTGCAAAGACTTTACACCCATCTCCCAAGACATTCTTCTCCCAGTCACTCCCGCCCAGTTGCATCACTCAGAGTTTTCCCAGGCCATCTGTCACATGAACTTCTCCTCCACGGCCCCGAGCAGAACTCTAACGCCCACATACACATATGGCGGTCCCTGTCTTTCTGCCCCCTCAGAAGGCAGACACCCAGCGAGCCGGCCTTGTCCACAGCCACCTCGCCAGCCCCAGCACAGGCCGTGTCATGTAGCACGTGTTATACACGGATTAGCTCAAAGCACGACTGAATGGGGGCAGATGAAGACTCTATGTGCCTGCAGCTGTTTGAAGAAGAAAGGGAGTCTGTGGAAGCTCCTAGGGTGAGAGAGGAACGGGGCCAAACAGACTGACAAGGCGGTATTTCTCCCACTTTATGGACAGGAAAACAAAGAAGTCAAGGTCTTATTGAAGGTCACACATACACTGGTAAGTGGTAGCACAGAGGGCAAACCCAGATCAGCTGGCTCTAATGCCCATTTTCTTAGCAAGGAAAGCTCAGCACGAGCTCTACCTTGGGCTCTGCCTAAATAAACGTTAAAATCCTATGGATGCTTAAGCCTCTCAGCCTCTCTGCACCCCACTTACTTAGAGAGGGGGGAGGGAGAAAAGGGAAAGTGGTGGGGGGAGGGGAGGAAGGGAGAGAGGAGCCTGCATCTCAAGCTGTGAGCACCCTCAGCTGTTACGTCCACATAGGGCCCTGGTGCCAACAGGGTTGCCAGTCACATCACCTGCTCCGATGCCCACACGATCCCCTTAAGTACAGACGTTGAATTTTGCCCCTGTTTTGCAGACGAGAAAGCCGAGGCCCCAGTGGTTTTGGTGGCTCACTTTCATGGCCACTAATGAGGCTGGGACCCTGCCTGGGCTTTCGCTGCTGTCCCTGAGATTGTACTCCCGCAGGGTTTCAGTGAGAAGGCCGATACCACCTGCCCCACAAGGAAGGCAGAGCTGGAGCAGCAGGTGACAGGGAAGAGGCACAGGCTGTGGTGTCCACACGCCGCATACCCACTGCACTCTACTCACTGTGTCACCTGGTGAAGGTACCTAAGCCCTCCAAGCCCGATTTCGCTTGGAAGTGGACATATCAACCTCTATTCTAAGTGCTTTCCTAGGGGATTCAGATGGATAGGTGTGTATAAAGCACCCAGAACAGCTCCAGGCACACAGCCGATATCAGCCAATCTTGGCCTCCCTCCTTTTCCCTGCTCCCCTCCAACCCAGCACCTCCCACCCCTCATGTCTAGGTGAGGAGTGGTGGCCCAGGGCGGCACTGAGCTACCCGGCCTGAGAACACGGGCGATGAGTCAGGCCTGCAATAACTCTGAACACACATAGTGGGGCCAGGGCCACCCCTGAGCTGCCAACCACTCCAACAGAAGCACACATCCCGCCATGGACGATTAGACCCGGGATGCCCTCGAGATGGCTGGCGAGCTTATTAGCTCAGCGCCTGCAACTAGAGGTCTCTGGACCCACATCCAGGTACAAATCACAGGACTGGTTTCAGGGCCAATTACTCCTGAGCCCAGACTTTCCCCCGGCACCTCCTGGCAGGCGTCACTCATCTCTCGGGCAGCAGGGGCCTCCCATGTACCAGCGCACATGGTATGTTCCAGCATGTCCACACACCCCCAGATGAACCAACTTGGATAACTCTGCCAAACAGCCTGAGAACTACACTCGAGAACTTCAGCTAAACCCTTCATGAACGTGTTTGGCCTACAGACCGCAGGCACACGACGGTCCAGGCTCTGTCAGGGTACTAGAGACCCAGAGATGAGAAAGACACAGCACACGGCCCCTCCACGACCGGCCACTGTCCCCACTAATACCAAGGCCTCCACCTTTTGTCCACATGCATCAAATTCTAGCAAGTGTCAGAACAGTCGGAGCCATTTCCCACCTCCCAGACATTGATCCTGCTGGTGCCCATGTCCAGACTTCCATCCTCTCTGCGCCTAAGCCCCCAGCAAACATGCCCATCCTTCCAGACTCAGCCACAGCACCCCGCTCTGAGCCACACCTTTAACAGAAAGTGCTGACCCCATCCTCCTGTGCGTCCTCACTGCATTCTCCATTTATCCAAACATACTGCATTTATTGGTTTCAGTATCTGTCCCCGCTCTCACCACGCCCCAGAAAAGGAACTCCCTGAGGGCAGAGCTGGGGCTGACCCAAAGCTGGGGCTGCAGCTCGTCAAATGCCTAATATCCCAGAGGGTCTAAAACACACACGCCAAAAGAGAGGAGCACCTTCTGCTCCAGGCGCCTGGGGCACACTTGGCGCGATGCCCAGAACACCCACTGATGTTCCCCTGGAATGCAGCAACCATGCACACGCAGTGGCCGTGTCAATGCACCCATTCTCTGTTACAGCCTCAGCCATCCCCAAGCTGCAGTTCAAAAACCTAATTTGTTTCGGCTCCTAATGACGGGCCTATTTAGGGTGCTCTTAATTATGAAAATTGTTATTATTCTAATTGGCCATGGGAAAACAGCCTTAGTCTGGGGGCAACCTAAACACTTTATGATAATGGAATAAGGGAATTCTTAAATAAATTATGGTACACCCCAATGATGGAATACGAGTCTTGAAAAATGTTTTTAAAAGGCTTTCAGACCTAGGATAATGCTGTTGACAAGTTAAAAATACCGGATATGTAACCATATACACTATATGCTCTCAAGCGGGCGGGTGTGCCATTTACTGAGCACCTACTATGTGGCACGCACTCTGTCCGGTGCTCTTGCCATCCAGCTCTCTCAACCCTCAACTGCCCTTGAAGGTAAAGATTATCCCCATTTTACAGACATGAGAACCAAAGCCAAAAGCAATTAAGAATTTACTCAAGGTCAGACGGCCAGTCTGTGACACCAGGTTCTAATATAAGCTAATTTTTAAAAGGTGGGAAGGAACAACTCTGACATTTTACTAGGAGTGATGGAGTTATGGGATATTTATTCTTTACCTCTTTCTATACTGGCAAATGTTCTACAATGATCATATTACTTACTATGATCAAACCGAAGTTATTTTAAAAAAACTGTATCAAGGGCTTCCCTGGTGGCGCAGTGGTTAAGAATCCGCCTGCCAATGCAGGGGACACGGGTTCGAGCCCTGGCCCGGGAAGATCCCACATGCCGCAGAGCAACTAAGCCTGTGCGCCACAACTACTGAGCCTGCGCTCTAGAGCCCGCGTGCCACAACTACTGAGCCCGCGTGCCACAACTACTGAAGCCATCGCGCCTAGAGCCCGTGCTCCGCAACGAGAAGCTACCACAATGAGAAGCCCGCGCACCACAACGCAGGGTAGCCCCCGCTCACCACAACTAGAGAAAGCCCGCGCACAGCAATGAAGACCCAACACAGACAAAATTAAAAAAAAAAAAAAAAAATGTATCAACAACTTTGACCACGAGAAAAACCATCCTGACTTCTCTTGCATTCTCTTGTCAGATTTAGCCACAAACGCCTGTGCACAGCCCCACAGCTCCGAGGCACAGAGGGACGCTACTGTCCTACCAGAGAGGGGTTTCACACAAAGGAGAAAAGTTGCATGTGTCCAAGAGTCTTTCAGACGCTTGGACGCAGGAATCTGAGTGAAACTCATCCTACCTGACTGTGGGCCTCCGGGTAGGGGAACCACACAAATGGATCCCTTACAGTTGCGGCCTCCGGGAAGAAGGCCCCGAGCGTGGCTTTTAAACTGGTGCCCAGACTGGGCGACTGTCAATTTGCCAACATGTGAGGACCCGTTTCCTCCCCCCAAAGCTCACCGAAATACAGAGTGGCCTGGCCCAGGCCTGAGCTGGGCAGTTCACCCTTGGCTCCATGCTCGGTGACCTTGGGACAGTCACCTCCCCTTTCCTGGGCTCCACTGCTCAGGCGGTTGGATGGGTTTTCCAGCCTCTCATAAGCAGCAGAACCCTTTTCCAAATGTGACCGTATGCTGCCCATCGATATGTAAAACGCAGAAGAGTGGGGTGCTCTTATGAACACAAGGGCTGCCCTCCATTCCTACTTCCTGAGAGGTCCAGGAAGCTGTTGTACGGGACAGAGGCGTTCTGAGGGGCACGGATTGGAGACCAGTGAGACTGGGTGGACTTCAAACCCTAGTTCCATGCTGCGTCACTTTCAGGTGCTTTCCAAGAAGCATGGGCCTGCAACTCCACACTCCACCAGCTGACACGGTGCGCATGACCAGTAAGCAGAGCATGACCTTCAAAGACTTGTTACAGGGCAGCCGGCCACCCGGGCACTGTCAGAAAGCCTTCCCACGGAGATGGGAAAGTCGAATACTGCACACAAACACACCAAAGAAATGTTCTACTTTGCTAGACATGTTGTTTTTAATACAAATTTAAAACAATGGCCTATTATTTTTTTGCCTGTCAAAGCAGTAAAAATAATTTCAGTACTCAGTGCTGGCGAGAGTACCCTGAGATGTCACACTTCTGGGACGGATAAACCCTTTCCAGAAAACAGTTTGGTAACACGTATCAAGAGGTTTAAAAATGTTCACTTGCTTTGACACGATCATTAAAAAATCTATCAAAGGAGATGAGAGAAAAACTTCAACATAAAGGTACTCCCCACGGCACTATTTTAACTCGGTAAAAGAGAAGCAGAGAGAAAACGCAGTAGAAACGGTACCAAAATGCTAAGGACTGCTTTGGAGTGCAGACACTATTAGAGACCTTTGGTTCAACTTCCTTATATATCTGAACTCTTCACATTTTCTAAAGTGGGGAACTATTACTTTTCAGAAACAAACCGCTACAATGCCCACCACTTTCAAAAGATCGTAAATATGAAACAAACCCCACCACTGTTACTTACCATCATTACTTCAGACGGCTGCTCCCGTCCCAGTGGAGTTTCACTAACAGGCCTGTCAAAGTACCACGGCACCTCCTTGCCAAGAGACACCATGTCCCACCCCTGAGTTCCAAGGAAGCGCAAAAAACACACCATCCAGGTGCCCAAACTATTACAACAGGGGAGCGCTGCAAGGTAGGGCTTTTGCCTAGAAAAGAGATGGCTTACGCTGGTGACACCCAGGCCTGACTAGGCTTCTGAGAGATGGAAGGAACTACACATGATTTGTCCCTTGCACGTGGGGCTGCTAGAAGGGAAATAACTCCTCTCCTGGCTGGTGCCTGACTAGGGCCCTCCAGGGGCAGGTCAGAGCAGAACGTTCCAAATGGGGCTCAGAAAGCCACACAGTGGCCAGGGGGCAGGCCCCAGTGACCAACAGTTCCCCAGTGGGCAACCTCCTCCACCAGCACCAAGAGCCTGCTGCTCCTTCTTTGCCAGGAGCAACCTGACCACCCACAGGTCATCAGAGCCTATCCTGGGGCCAGAATGGGGGAGCAGCGGAAGCAGTGGCAGGCACAGTGGCCATAATCACACCAGTGGCCACCAACCAAGAGCTTACTAGGTACCAGGCACCGTGCTAAGTATAAGTGTCCTCATTTAGTCCTCACATTCCTGAGCAAAGGGTATCATCTCCATTTTATAGATGAGAAAAGTGAGGCAAAAGATAAACAACTTGCCTGAGAAGCCACAGGTATAAGCAAACCCAAATCAGTTTGCAGAGGGATAAACTGATGTAGACAAATCAGCCTGCCAGATGTGTCTGCTTGACCTACTACACAGTTTTTAGTTTTTACAAATTGAGCCAATGTTTAAGAACTGGAATATCCACCATTAAAAAAACAAAAAAATCCAGACTTCCAGCTTCTCTTGAAAACCAGAAAACCTGGCAACATTTGCAGGCCTGACCCAGATTCATTATGCAGCCAGCAACGATGAGCTGCACCACTGTGGTGGCTGGTACTACTCTCAAGGTTACCACAGTTACCACAACTCTCCAGGGCAGAGCCGGCAAACTTTTCCTATAAAGGGCTGGAAGGTACATATTTTAGGCTTTGTAGGACACTGCGTGTCTGTTGCAACTACACAACTCCACCACTGTAGTGTGAAAACAGCCAAAGGCCACACATAAACTAACTGGCGTGGTTGTGTCCCAGTAAAACTTTACTAACAAAAAAAGGCTGTGGGGCTTCCCTGGTGGCGCAGTGGTTGAGAGTCTGCCTGCCGATGAAGGGGATGCAGGTTCGTGCCCCGGTCCGGGAACATCTCACATGCCGCGGAGCGGCTGGGCCTGTGAGCCATGGCCGCCGGGCCTGTGCGTCCGGAGCCTGTGCTCCGCAACAGGAGAGGCCACAGCAGTGAGAGGCCTCGTGTACCACCAAAAAAAAAAAAAAAAAGAGGCTGTGGGCTGGATTTGGCCCATGAGCCACGGTTTGCTGACCTCACTGTGGTCCCACTGAACTATAGTTGAGAAATACTTCTTTGAACCCGTTTCTCTATTGAAAAGTGGGAGAGTGCTTATGCCTCTGGCCAGCCTCCCCTATGACATGCCTGCCCTCTGTAGACATGTCAGTCTTTGCCCAACACCTGAGGGTGAAATACAGCATCCAACAGCACGGCAGGCAGCATGTGGAGAGGGCCACCCCCAGGGAAGCCCAACCTGCTTCCCAGAGCCACACCTTTCCTTGCATCAGGCAACTGGGCCCTGGCCTACCTCTCTTCTCTCCACCCTCCCCTGTGACCTTCTCATCTGCTCCCATGGCTTCAATAATTCCATGCACGCAGAGCATCCAGATCTTTCTTCAGATGTCCTGCCTGAGTCCCTTAAGCCCTCTGCTCCAGCCATCGGCAACTCCAGTGAGAGCCCAGAACCGGCCAGGCTGTTTCATGCCCCTCACCCCCCACCAAAAGTACCCATCCCACCTGTCCACTTACTCAATTCTTAATTCCCAGCCTGAGACTCTCTGCCCAGTGAAATCTTTCCTACATCCACTCCTGCCCTGCACAGAGAAGTGGCCTCTTCTAACCACCAATGTCCATGTGACATCTGAGTGCAATTATCTACTTGTCCCCTCCACTAGGGCACAGACTCCTAAAAGGCAAGGATTATGGTCAGGAAAAGATTTTTCAAACAAGGCACAGAACGCTGACTATACATGAAGAGATACATTTCACTGTGTTAAAATTAAGAATGGTTGTTCAACAAAACATGCCTCAAAGAAAGCAGAAAGTTAAAAGCTGGAAAAAGATATTCACAATAAGCACGAAGGATTAAAATCAAGGATATATAAAGAACTCTTACACGTCAATTTTCTTTTTAAAGTGCCAGGAACCCCACAGAAAAATTGCAAAAAAGTGAACATATAATTTACAGGAAACACACGTGCCAATAAACTTATGAAGATATGTTTGACATCAGGGCTCAGGGACACAGAAATCAAGATCCCAAAGATCCCATTTTATACCCATTCCATTGGCAGAAATAAAAAAAAGTCAGCCTATACCAAGTGTTGGCAAGAGTGTGGAGCAAGTGGAAGGCCTACATTCTGCTGCTGGTGGAGTGAAAACTCGTACAATCACTTCAGAAAAAGTCTAGTAACAACTATGAAAGTTGGACATTTATTCACCCTATGACCCAGCAAAATACCACCCCTCAGCTCATACCCAAGAAAACCTCTTGCATATGTGCAACAGGAAACGTGTACGGAAATGTTCAGAGCAGTCCACACATGACAGCAAAACTGGAAACGAGCAGGTACCCATCAACGGAAGATCGGATGCATAAACTGTGATTTGCCCACACCATGGAATATTATTCAATATTCAAGACAAATGAATCAGATGACATGCAATACTATGGACGAACTGTAGCGATATTTTTTAAAGTGCCTTAGGAATACACAGGTACCGTAAAACTACATAAAAATGAAAGTGAGGGGATAATGGTTATCTCAGGATGGGAATAGGAGGAAAGATCAAATGACTGGATGTGTATTTTGTTTCAAGATCCTGGCTTTTGTTGTGCATGGCTGAAATGCAGGAACTTACAACACATTAAAAATAATTTCGGAGGGGCTTCCCTGGTGGCACAGTGGTTGGGAGTCCGCCTGCCAATGCAGGGGACACGGGTTCGTGCCCTGGTCCGGGAAGATCCCACATGCCGCGGAGCGGCTGGGCCCGTGAGCCATGGCCGCTGAGCCTGCGCGTCCGGAGCCTGTGCTCCGCAACGGGAGAGGCCACAACAGTGAGAGGCCCGTGTACCGCTAAAAAAATAAAAATAAAAAAATAATAATAATTTCAGAAACAAGTGAAAGCAAGCTGGGCGTGAACGGTGATCACTGTTTATTAATCTAGTTCTCTGTTTACCTGAGGTGAAAATTAAAACAAACACACAGAAGGGACTGTTTAATTCTCTGTACTCCAAGTGCCAAGCACAAGCCCGGGCACACAACTTCCTAAGCGTGTGGGCAATGAATGAGGGATGCTCCTCCCTCGCCCGTGGCCCCATTCCTGCCGGCCTCTTCGGTACCTTCAACAGGTCTGAAGCCAAAGCCACCTTCCTTGCTGACGCCCCTCTCCTCCTGGATTCCCTGGCTCTGCACTGGCCCTCCTCCGCCTTCTCCCCCAGCCCAGCGGCTGCCCCGGCTTGCCCTCTCCTCGCCTCCTCAGACCCCGCTGCTAGCATCTGGTTGGGACCTTTCTGCCTCTCACCTTGACAAGCACTCTCTGCCCACTGGCTTCTCCAACTCCTGTCTCTCCTTGTCCACCCCAGAGACAGGTGCGAGGTTGAGCTTCCCAATCCAGTTCTGACCCTCTCTCTTCCGCACCTCCCCTAGAGCTCTAGAAATAATGTTCACGTTCTGGCTGATGCTGAACGCCCATCACGGTCTGGTCCTTTCCTATCAACAGTAACTGCCAGAGCATCTCTCTTCAGTACCCTCTTCCATCTACACCTTCCCCTCCCCGATCCCTCCTAAAAAGCGTAAGTGATGAGCTGCTACCCCATATACCGCCAGTTTCCCCAACTCCGTGCCTCAACTTTACCCGGAATCCCACCCACTTGGCCACCCATCCTTAGCTGACCCACACTTTCAAGGCCCCATTTAAACACCTCCAGGTAGCTGGGATGTGCCCACTTGAAAGAAAAATCCCCTCTTACCAACTTCCATGGCATTCGGTCTGTCCTCTACAGTTCTCTCTTTCACAAGACCCAGAGCAGCCAGAGGGCAAACTCCCCTGTCTACCTCCCCCTACCAGAAGCTGGCAGTGGTGTACGGAAACAGTCACGAAGAGAACAATCGAATCCATTCCATGCTTTCGAGCCAGGGAGCTCATCTGGCTCATTTCTAGCCATGGCTCATAAAATGCCCATCCTAGGACTTCCCTGGTGGTCCAGTGGTTAAGACTCTGAGCTTCCAACGCAGGGGGCTCAGGTTCGATCCCTGTTCGGGGAACTAAGATCCCACAAGCCGCGTGGCACGGCAAAAAAAAAAAAAAAAAAAAAAATGCCCCTCCTGGAATTGTACTAAAATCCTTCTGTTCCCCTGAGCCTTGGCATGACCCATAAAAGCCCCCGCTCAGCCCCCTGCCTACCTTTCCAGGCTTCTCGGCCCCACATCCACACGCTGTCGCTTCAGCCACACTGAGCTGCTTATAGTGACCCAGACATGCCAGGTTTCACGACTTTGCGTATACTGACTCCTCTGCCAGGCTCCGCCCCCTACTTCCTGGGACCTACTCCTTCTTCACAACCTTAGCTATCACCTTCTGGAGGCTTCTGGACCTTCCCTCCTGGGCAAGGGTGGGCTGGGCTCCGCCCTGTGATTATCCACTCCTCAACATGTATCACACTGACAACACCTTGTCACTGTCTATGGTTTATCTTTTCCACCAAACAATGAGCTCCTGGAAGACAGAACTTTTGCGCCTGGTCACTGTACCCCCAGCACTGGGCATGGGGCTTGACAAAAAGGAGGCACCCAGTAAAGGTTCAAGTTAACAAAAGAAACTAAAATTTCCAGTTCAAATGCAGAAACCGTGACTCGTGTCCTTCATCCCATAAAGCGCGTCTGAAGGCGGAAAGCATCTTCTAAGACTGGTTAAACAGGAGAAGCTGCTGGCAGGAAGCCACCTGAATTTATCTGAGACAGTTGGCAATCAACAATCAACTCCCAGGGCTCACTTTCATCCTGGGGACCTCAAGTTCCACCCTCCCCAGTGCCCACTTTCTCTACTGAAAACCAGATTGGGAAGGCAGCAATGTAAAGTCCCCATGGCTCTCACCTTTTCTCTCTGGAGAGCTGGCACAAACTGTGCCTTCTTGATGGAGATACCAGATCCTTAGGAGGAATGACTTGTTTGAGTTCCCATCTTGATATAAAATTCAAACAACAAAAACCGGGCAAATCTGAAAGGCTTGCTGACTCAGCAACACAAATTCCAAGGCACCTTTGCCAACAAGGAAGAAGATGATCAGGTTTTAAATTGAGAAACAGGAGTTAGTGAAAACGAATACACAGATGTCCAGTCTGTGTGCTGTGGCTGGGGACTGGAAACCACCAGATTCATTTTCCAACAGCCTGGGCAGAGCAGAAGGTACAGTAGTCTCCCTCTGCCCACTCAATAACCAAGGGGATGGCTAAAAACAACAACAACCCCACAAAACAAACAAACACACACTAAGCCCTTCCACAGAAAGGCCTGAATGGACTCGAAAAGCCAATCTGCAGTGTAGGTACCCAGGGAATCAACACACCAGAGAGGGAAAAAATTTGGCCAAGGTCACATGGCAAATGAACAAGAAGCCTAGTTATAGTCACACTGACGGTTTAAGTAAAGCCTGATTTTGGTTACCCGAAAGACCACCTTCTACAACTCTACAGGAGCTAGGATAGCATGCAGAAATATTTTGAGTTTCTTAAGGGTCCAAGCGTCTCTGCACAATCTACTTCCACTGCTATTGGCACTTAGGGAAGAGGAACCAGTGTGGGGGACAGCAGCTGGCTGAGAAAGGGTAGTTTCAGGGGGAAAAAAAAAGCCTCCTAAATCCTTTACACTGCATATACCTTATGCCCTCCCCAAGAAAGTGACCCAGGGTCCCAGGAAATAGGCACTTCCTGGAAGTCAGACCCTACATGAGGCGAGTTAGGAGTTAGACTAAGGAGGCAAACTCCCCTAAAGTACAGCCCCTGGCTCCAGTGAGCCGTCCACCGGGAGGCAGACCCCAGCAGAACCCAAACGCTAACTAGGGCAGCCGGTGGCATTATCACCACCGCCTCCAAGTCCTGTGAGAAAGGGTACACTCCCACAGACGGACCAAACTCTGTGTCTGCGCCCCTCCCCCTGCTAGCCCTTCGGCTTCCACCCCGGCGTTCACCCTCCCACCAGGTCCGGTGCTAAGCTCCCAGCGTCTCCCAATTCCCCCAACTCCCTCCTCCGGGACATCTACCCGAAGGCCGGTCCCCACAATCCCCCCCCTTCCCCGTCACCCCGGGGCTCTTCTCCGGCCTGGCCCAACCTTCCCTCACGCCCACGCCCGCCCCCTTCCGGTCCCAGATCGGCTCGGTCTCCCCCGCGTCCCCGGGACCCCAGCCCTGGCGACGAGCAGGTGGCCTGTCCGCCCCTCTCACCGAGGCTGAGGAGGGCGGGGGGGCAGGCGGACGACACCGCCGGGCTCAGGCTGCAGCCCCCGCTGGGCCTGGGCACGGCTCAGGCTCTGCCTCCCAGCCTAACGAAGAGGCAGCCAGAGTGAAACAGCGTCGCTTCCTTGCGTCCCAGTGCGCATGCCCAGGACGCTGGGCCTTCTGGGAAACGTAGTTCCAGTGGAACAGCGGGGGGCGGGGCTGAACTCGACGTTCACCTGTTTAGGGGGTATGTATCCCAAGAGAGCTTCGTGTCTAGCTGGGGAGACAGACACTTAAACATACAACTACAGGACTCCCCTGATGGCGCAGTGGTTAAGAATCCGCCTGCCAATGTAGGGGACACGGGTACGAGTCCTGGTGCTGGAAGATCCCACATGCCACGGAGCAACTAAGCCGTTGCTACAACTACTAAGCCTGTGCTCCAGAGGCCGGGAGCCACAGCTACTGAGCCTGCGTGCCACAACCACTGAAGCCCGCACGCCTAGAGCCCATGGTCCACAGCAAAAGAAGCCACCGCAATGAGAAGCCTGCACACCACAATGAAGAGTAGCCCCCGCTCACCGCAACTAGAGAAAGCCCGCGTGCAGCAACGAAGACCCAACGCAGCCATAGTTAGATAGATAGCTGATAGATAGATAAATAGATAGATAATAAAAAATTAAATTAAAAAAACACACACCTACAATCTAGTAGGATAAATGTGATAAAGGAGTGAGAGCATAGAAGGGGGTGCCTAATGTGGGGGGGAGGTCAGGAAGACATCGCAAAGGAGGTGACATCTGAATTGGATTTTGAAGCCTGTATAGGGGTTTGCCAGATGGAATACAGGGAATCCCTTGCAAAGGATGAGAGATGTGAAAGTGCCTGACGCATTCAGGAAGCAGGGAAATGTTCTGCGTGGCCAAGGCAGAGGGTACATGGATGGGGTGAGGACAGAGAAAATGGATTAGGGTGTGGCAGGATATGGGGAAATGTCTGGGTAAGATTACGATGGACTCTATATGTCATGCAAGAAATTTAGGCCACTGGAGTCAATTGAAGATTAAGCAGGGGAATGAGAGTAGGCATTGCATTTTAGAAGGATACCCCTGTGGTGGGTGGAGGATAGAGAAAGGAGTGGGGAGACCAGTCTGGAGGTTGTTGTTCGGGTCGAAGGTGATGAGGCCTAAACCAGACTGGTGACTAATCTTTTGGGATCATAGACCTCCTGTAGAAAGCTAAAGAAAACTATTCCCAGAAAAATGCTCAGATGTGTTCACACATGTGTATACACATATATTTTGCATACAGTTCCAGGGGATTCAGAGTCCTCTGAATCTTGAACTCTAGTTGAATATCCTTACATAATCTAATGTCACTCATACTTTATCAGGGATTTGAGGAAGATTCAGATTGCTGGAGATGGGGAAAGAGCCCTCCCCCAACATTCAGTTCAAACACTTCATTTTATAGAGGAGGAGAGAGGGGGAGTAACCCACCAAAAGCTAGTGAAGGAAGAGAAGAAACAACTGCAGCAGGCCCAGTTTCTTGTACCCTAGGCTGGGTACCAGACCTGGGTCAGCTCCCCATACCACCCAGAGGTGACTTAGAGGACATAGGCTTTGAGACTGGGGAGGCATCAAAGTCAGGTTCTTCTAATTATGCCCAGAGCCAGCTCTCCATTGAGAAATGAAGGGTAGCGTTTTACCTGTGGTTTATACCAGATGCCTGCCGTGGCTGCAGATTAGGATGGGACCGCTTCCCTTCCCCTCTCAGAGCCTCAGTTTTCTCAGCCATGATCATTAACAGCATGTCTAAATCGCCTAGTAGGTGCTTCCCTCATTACTCCCATTTTAAAGATGAGGACACTGAGGACTTCCCTGGAAGTCCAGTGGTTAAGACTCTGAGCTTTCACTGCAGGGGGCCCGGGTTCGATCCCTGGTCCGGGAACTAAGATCCCACATGCCATGCAGCACAGCCAAAATAAATAAATAAATAAAATAGAAAGATGAGGACACTGAGGCTTAAGTGAGGACACAGAGCTTAAGCAATGTGTCCGAGGTCACATAGTTGACAGCTGAGAGCTGGTCTTTTTTTTTAAATAAATTTATTTATTTATTTATTTTTGGCTGTGTTGGGTCTTCGTTGCTGCGCGCGGGCTTTCTCTAGTTGCGGCGAGCGGGGGCTACTCTTCACTGCGGTGTGCAGGCTTCTCGTTGCGGTGGCTTCTCTTGTTGCAGAGCACGGGCTCTAGGTGCGCAGGCTTCAGTAGTTGTGGCACGAGGGCTCAGTAGTTGTGGCTCATGGACTCTAGAGCGCAGGCTCAGTAGTTGTTGCACACGGGCTTAGTTGCTCTGCATCGTGTGGGATCTTCCCGGACCAGGGCTCGAACCCGTGTTCCCTGCGTGGGCAGGCGGATTCTTAACCACTGAACTACCAGGGAAGCCCTGAGAGCTGGTCTTTATATCGAGGTAGTGTCTGACTCCAGACTTGAGCACCCCCATATGGCTGGCCTCACTGCAGGAAAGGTGGGGATGCAGATGAAATGGTCTGAAGCATTAGAAAAGCCTTTCAACACCCAAAAGATATTTTAAGTGTTTCCTTTTTCCTCGGTGAAACACTGGAGTGTTTGTCCAAAACCCCACTGCACATACACGTAGACACTCAAATGGATAGAACAATGGTGAAAGGCTGGCTGGGAAGGTTGTGGAACTTAGGCTCTAGAGAGGGGAGGACCTCTAAACGCAGACTGTTGGAGCTCTGGGGAAGTCTCAGGGGCTCAAGGTTGAGAACCAGTGTGGGAGGCCAGGGGGAAGGCTGAGGCGAAGTTCCACAGGGACAGGAAGTAGGACACAGTCTGGAAGACTGGGTGCATGGGAGTGTCCTCCCATTAGGTAGAGCATGCTAGAAAAGTGGGGAGGTTATTCAGTCAACCTCACGCAGAGTGTGAGGTGGGGGAGGGGTCGAACAGCCAGGTATGAGGCCCTGGAGAGATCTGGGCTAGAGATGGGGATTTTGGAGTCACAGGCGATGAAATTGAGATCACCTGGGAAGACCGCAGAAGAGGCGCAAATGTCAGTCCAGGGCTGAGGAATGCTGACTTTTGAAGGACAGATGAGAAGCAGAAGTGTCTGGGGAACAGGCTGGACTGGGGGACACCAGGTGAACATGATGGCAGAGAACCAAGGGGAGGGTTCCACGAAGCGGGAGCTCAGTGGTGACAGACACTCTGAGAGGCCCAACCAGCTGGTCCGCTGGTGGGGAGTCCATCCCAGAACCCAGGGCTCCTGCCTCCCAGTCTTGGGCTCTCTCATTTTTCAGTCAACCGGCTGATGTCCAGAAAGGTCCCAAACTTCTGACTTAGGGACAGGAAGGCCATTGGTGACCACACAGTGGCTTCCATTGAGAGGCAGGAGCTGAGGCCATGGAGGTTAGGAATGCAGTCTGGAAGCATAGGCAGCTGTTCCAAGAGCAATCTTTGTGTTCCACACATGGGAGGAGGAGATTGAAGGGGGTAGCAGAGGATAAATCCACACCTGTGGAATGATGCCACTTACGTAAGGATGCCCGTGGCCGTGTGCGCTTGGGAAGACGCTAGCCAACACGGTGACAACCAAAGGGCGGGAGGAACAGGTGGTAGTCACTTTCTTTGTACTTTTCCTGTAGCATTTCACTGTGTCCCAATGAATAGTTTCCATTTTTGTAACCTGAAAAGAGAGACTATTTTTATTTGGGGAAAAGTAAAGAGTTCCGGTCGTGAAAAGAAGCGAAATAGGACAACAGCGAGAGGGAGAACGGGGGACAAGGGACTTTGAAGTTTTAGGCAGGGGAGAGTGAGTGTGCTGTGCTCCGAGGCTGCAGCAGGATGTCCCTCAGGAAGCTGGAAGTGAGGGAAACTGGATTGGCCACTTGCAAACTGAACTTTAAGCCAATACACATAGCAGAACGGGGCTGGTTAAATAACCCTGGAATGCTAGGCAGAAAGAATGAGGAAGACTCACAAGTGCTGATGGAACTGGTAGCCAAGATCTATTGTTAAGTGAAAAAGGAACTTTCAGAGCAGAGGGTTAGAGTAGAATGGGCACTTTTGTGTGTGTGTGTGTGTGTGTGTGTGTGTGCGCATTTTAATTTTTATTGGACTACAGTTGATTTACAATGTTGTGTTAGTTTCAGGTGTACAGTAAAGTGAATCAGTTATATATATACGTATATCCACTTTTTTTAGATTCTTTTCCCATGTAGATCATTACCGAGTATTGACTAGAGTTCCCTGTGCTATACAGTAGGTCCTTATTAGTTATCTATTTTATATATGGTAATGTATATATCCCACTCTCCCAATCCCAGTCTCCCAGTTTATCCCTCCCCCCACTTCCCCCTTGGTAACCATAAGTTTGTTTTCTACATCTGTGACTCTGTGTTTTGTAAGTAAGTCCATTTGTACCATTTTTTTGATTCCACATGTAAGAGATATCGTATGATATTTGTCTTTGTCTGACTTACTTCACTCAGTATGACAATCTCTAGGTCCATCCATGTTGCTGCAAATGGCATTATTTCATTCTTTTTTATGGCTCAGTAATATTCCGTTGTGTATATGTACCACATCTTCTTTATCCATTCCTCAATCAATGGACATTTAGGTTGCATCCATGTTCTGGCTATTGTAAATAGTGCTACAGTGAACTCTGGGGTACATTTGTGTGTTTTAAATGCACACACAGGCTTGGAGGCATAGATATTTTCTGAGAGGAAACCTAAGATGCTCCAAGAAGGTAAGGGATGAGCTGAGAATTTTTATTTTATTTAGTATGCATTCATGCTGATTTTTTCTATCACAAAAATATGAGAATGCCCCCCCAACACATACACACAGTAGAGTAGGTTAGGTATGCCTTGTGGGAGCTGAAACATTCCAGGCGGCGGCTCTGTACTAAATCGTCTGCCCAGAAGGGAAGACTTTTTTTTTTAATTTTTCTTGTGCTGAGAACTCTTTTTTTTTTTTGCGGTACGCAGGCCTCTCACTGCTGTGGCCTCTCCCTCCACGGAGCACAGGCTCCGGACGCACAGGCTCAGCAGCCATGGCTCATGGGTCCAGCCGCTTCGTGGCATGTGGGATCTTCCCAGACCGGGACACGAACCCGTGTCCCCTGCATCGGCAGGTGGACTCTCAACCACTGCGCCACCAGGGAAGCCTTTTTAAAAATATATTTATTTATTTGGTTGCACTGGGTCTTAGTTGCAGCAGGCAGGTTCCTTAGTTGTGGCATGTGAACTTTTAGTTGCGGCATGCATGTGGGATCTAGTTCCCTGACCAGGGATTGAACCCGGGCCCCCTGTATTGGGAGCACAGAGTCCTAGCCACTGTGCCACCAAGAAAGTCACAGGAAGACTTTTTTTTTTTAAGGTCTCACAGGCTAGCATTTGTGCCACCCACCGGCCTTGAGGGCTCCCAAGCAACTGAGAATGAATGATGTGGCCCAGGAAAGAAGTGGCCATAGAAGGCAGAGTGATGGTGGCCAAAGGAACTTAGATTAAAAAACAAAGTTCTTCAACTCCACTCCAGGTGTCAGGGTTTACTGCTTCCAAAGGTTCCAATCTTGGAACCAGCCCCTGGCTCACGCTGGAGCAAGAAAAGATCGACTTCAGCCTGGGAAAAGGCGAGACATTAGAGCCCAGCGACACCACTGAGGGGCTCGAGCGCTTTCTGATGTTTTGCTTGGAAAGGCAGAATCTTGCCGCTTGGTGCCTCAGCTAATGGGCCTCCATCTGACACTCCGGAGGGCTCGTCTGATTAGAAGCCACAGCTGCCTTGCTCATTATTTCTGATTAATTGACAGCACCTGGCATCTCTGGGTGATGGCCTTGCTCAGGACCCAGGTGCGACCTACACAGCCAACAAAATTGCAGTGGTTTTGCAGCCCTGAGGAGGGAAGCAGTCTCACCTGAAAGCACCATCTTATGTCATTCCCAGTCCCTGGGAGCCCAATTTGATGAACTGGTTTGTCCTTCTTGCTAGTTCCCTTGCTGCCAGTCTGAAATAACTGATGTGAACTCAGTTAATTCATTGGAGACGTTTGTTTTAAATCTAAGCAATCCCACTTGATCTCTAGCCTCCACCCCACAGTTATTGTTCTTATTGTAAATTAATGCTCTAGCACCCTGCTGTTAAAAAAAAAAAAAAAAAAGACAACAAGCCTGAGGCGGGAGATAGATGGGCCCCAAGCTGAACAGTTTCTCCCCTGTGGACAGAAACTCCATAAAAGCAGGATGATGGAGGAGGCTGGGCCCTGCCCAGATAAGAGATAATAGACGACATATTCCTTATTCTTGAAATAAAGGAGACCTCCCTGACTACACATGCACAGAAAGGCTCCTTGGAGGTCAAAAAGGGAGGGGGCACCAACTCATAGTAAGTGATGTCGACTACCCATAGGCCTCTTCGCTGGACTCCATCTTGGCTAAGAGATACACACGCACACAGGGAGGACCCTGAGATATACCAAATATGGACTCAGAACCAGGTAAAGCAACATGATTGGTCAAAGGAAACCCAGAAGAAATGCCCCATATGAGTGATTCAAACTGCCACGAGTGTGTCACTCTCTCTCTGAGCCCACCCGCGTGTCTATCCACGTGTACACCTCTTTCTCCTAATAAACACTTTACTTGCTTCACTACTTTCCGTCTCTGTGTGGAAATTCATTTCTACACAGCTGACGGGCCAGGGCCTTGTCACTGACCACTGGTCTAGTGGCTAAGATTTGGTGCTCTCACTGCCGTGACCCGACCTCAATCACTGGCCAGGAACTGAAACCCTGCTTCAAGCCGCTGCAAGGCCGAGGCCCCCGGAGATCAGGCCCAAAATGGAGTCAGTTGTGCTAAGCCGCATGTCAGCAAACCAAGACTTATTACCTAATTGCAGTTTCAGCCTCTCCCAGGAAAGTAACCTTTAACCAGTCAATCTGGAATTACCTGGCCAGCACCACTGAAGTAATTCGCCCCATAGACCCTTTCTGTCCCCCATAGGAAGGTGACTTTGCCTGAAACAATCCACTCTTTGCTAGAAACTTCCTTTTCCCACCCCCTTCTGCCTATAAAAGCCTTTTACTTTGTACAGCTCTTTGGAGCTCCTTTCTATTTGCTAGATGGAATGCTGCCGAACTCATGAATTGTGGAATGAAGCCAATAAGATTAAATTTACTCAGTTGAACTTTATTTTTATTTATTTATTTTTTTTTTGTGGTACGTGGGCCTCTCACTGCTGTGGCCTCTCCCGTTGCAGAGCACAGGCTCCGGACACGCAGGCTCAGCGGCCATGGCTCACGGGCCCAGCCGCTCCGCGGCATGTGGGATCTTCCCGGACAAGGGCACGAACCCGCGTCCCCTGCATCGGCAGGCGGACTCTCAACCACTGCGCCACCAGGGAAGCCCTGAACTTTATTTTTAACACTCATTTGGAATCTTGAGTTGCTCAAGAGAAGGGATTAGTTGTGGTGTGTGGACAAGCAAGGCGTCCTAACCTGAAGGCTGAGGGCAGGTGGTCCCTTGGGAGACACAGTGTTATCTTTCTGGTGATATCCAACCTCCTCCTGGAAACTTCCATTAGCCCCTAGGAGCTGCTCAGAATCCATTGATAAAAATACCTGATAAGTCTCACACCTGTCAGGAAAAATTGTAAAAGACAATTTTGAAATGGGCAAAAAGTTAATCTGGAAGGGTGTTAGAGAACACCTAGGTATCTGATTCTATAAGAATCTGTGCCTTTCCTAGTCTTTGACTAAGGTATTTTACAAAATCAATAGTAATGCAAACAACTCTTACCCATAGAGATGCAATTGATTTCTGTCTGTGAAAGCCATTTTTGCCTCTATCAGCAAATTCATGACTGCATTCCTGATCACCTTTGTAAATCTGTTTTTTGGATTCTCCTTTGAACCAGTTTTTTCCATCTTGCAGTTTCCCTCAATGAATGAGTTCAAACAAGATCTCTGACATGTTTTAATTTTATATTTGTGGGATGATTTTTTTTCGTTGTTCTTTAACATACCTCATGTCTCCCTTTTTACCCCTGGCTATTAGGAAGGCAAAATTTTAAGATTAAGTTGCCTTATTTTTTAAACTTTTTACCATGGGGGCACACCCATAGGCTGGAGCTGCAACCTGGTCCAGGAGGGTGGAGTGTGGGGTCTCCCAAGAGAGTGAACAGGTGCACTTGGAGCCCACAGGATGTGCTATGTGACTCTGGGTGCAGTTTTAAACACTCAAAGTGTTGATTCACCGAGAGTTTCCCAGGATATAATAGGGACTTTCCCCAAATGCCTGGGAAAGAGGCGGCCTGAGCAATGGGCCTGCCATCTTCCTCCCTTTCCCACGGAAGCTCCACCTTGAGGCGGGAAGGCAGGGTCCTCTGACATTACCGCTGGAGGTGGCCTCTCCGCCCGAGCTGAGGGCACCCACCTCCTGGAACTAGCTGGGGCTGACACTTGAGGTTACGTCCTCGGCACACTTCCTTCCCACACCAGACGCAGCCACTTCCTCTGAGGACAGCAGAAGTTGAATGAGAAAAGAGTTCCCAAGATGTTGCAACACCCAGGACGATGAGGGCAAGTAACAGGTGGGTGGTTGTAGCGAGGACCGTCTCCCAGGGGGTCCTGGGAGTAGCCTTTGCTTGGAGACCAGCTCTGGACACACACTGCATTCCAAGCGTCACATGAATCCTCACCATAATCCTGACGTCGAGAACTCCCCCATCTGAAACAGGATGACTCTTAGGAGGAGGAAACGGGCTCGGGCAGGGGTGCAGCTGGGTGGGATGTGAGACAGGCCATCTGGCCCAGGGGTCGTGCTGCATGACCCAGGATTCCACCAAGTGCTCTGTTAGTCTTCAGACAGTCCCATCTTACAGATGAAGTGACCTGCCAGCCCGGCCGTGGCAGGGAGCCAGGCTGGCTTTTTGTCAGCCTCCAGGTTTTACTCGGCTGCTCGGTCGATCTCCCTGACAGAGACGGCCCATCCATGGCACTCAGCCCTTCAGTGGCTCTTTTTCATGTTATCAGCCCTATGTGGCCAGCCTCTCCACTCTCCCCCTTACTGGACATCCAGGTCCTCTATTTCTACAGCCACAGGTTCTCACCATCCTCTCCTCCCTCCACACCCACCTCCCCCATTTTGCCCAGCTAGGACCTGCTCGTTGTTTGAGGATTTGCTCCAGGATCACCACCTCCAGGAAGCCCACGCTTTCTACCCCTGAGTCTTTTACTCCCGTACAGCACACCTGATGGGGGCGGGGGACAGGATTCCTTCTTGATGGAACTCTGCTGGCCCAGAGTACTTCACACACCTGAATCAGTTGGGGATTTTGTTGAGATGCAGATTCTTAGGTCTGGGATGGGGCCCCAAACTCTGCCTTTCCCACAGATCCCCAGGTGATGCCCAACGGTGTTCACAAAACCATGCTTGGAGGGGAAGGACCTAGGCCTTCCTGTACTTCTGAGGCCCAGAATCTCACAGATCTTGCTCTGAACATATTTAAGTGCCATTTGACTCCAATCAGTTTATGCCTAACAGCCCTGCCCAGCAGGTACCAGCCCTGTTTTGCCCCCAAGGATGCCCAGGCTCACAGCAGGTGACTAGCAAAGCTGGGATTCCACGGTGAAGGAGATCTTCACCCAGTGAGAATGAGTCTCAGCCGGTGGTGAGGTTGGGGAGCTAAGGGCCAGCCAATGGTGGGGACGTCACAGCCCTCAACAGCGGGAGCACGGCCACCTCCCCTGGAGAGGGGCCACAAGCTTCCTGGGCACCACCGGGGCACCATTCCCTTGCTGAGCACTCCCAGAGGCTGTGGCCAGGGACTGGGGGAACACGGCAGCTTCTGGGGGGGAGTGATGAAAGTGGAGGAGGCCGAGAGGTAGCTCCCCTCGGTCACAGGAAGCCCTGAAGCACCCACAGCTGGTGACTTGGCCATGACACTCACCCCCCAGAAGGGCTCCCCTACAGCAACTTCAGGTCCCAGGTGACCATGCCCTAGACCATCACTTCTGGCCTTTGAGCTTCTAGCACGTGGACATGTGGCTTCGTGCCTGCTGCCATTAGGGAAGGCGACTAGAAGTCCTTTCCTCCCTGCCCCCAGCCCTGGCATCTCATCCATAGGGCCCAGAGCCAGGACCCTCTGGCCCCCTAGAAGCGGGGCTGGCAGGGCCCACCCTACTTTAGCCCCCAACACCTCTCACTCATCTTGGCCTCCTTGGAGATGTGGGATTATACTTGCCCTGGGAAGACAAGCCCCACCCGTTCTGCTACACAGACTTGCTAAAGACACAATGGCACTTCAATTTCGCTGCTTGCACCCACGACCCTGTTACAGTCCACCCTCCGCCCCTACACAGCCCCTCCCAATTCACCCCCATCTAGTTACTGTGCCACACCCCAGAGGTCACTTTCTTTTTTTATTGGGAAGCAGACACAGGGCACACGGGGTGGGAAGCAGCCCGACGCTTCCCCGTGAAACCCAGGACGATGGTGGCCAGAGTCAGGGACACCACAGTGGCCAGGCCTAAGCCCAGCATCACCGAGGGGGGAGAGGAGGTAGACCCTTCCACACTGTGGTCTCTAGTCTTCCCCAGGAAGATCAGTGGCCCCACTGTGACATCTGCTTCTTCTGTCACTGAAAGACAAGACATCCAAGGGTCACCTTAGTCCATACACAGGAGTCAGGTTAGGGGTTTGGGGCTGCTCAGTGGGTTCTAGACCAGTAGGTTTAGTTCTAACAGCTGCATTGTTCTCCCACACCCCTGATTATGTGTCATGACTCCAGGATGACTACAGAATGGCCCCGGCCGACAGCAGGGTGAAGGCTTGGGGCCTCTCTCACTTAGCACCGAAATGGCATCCCCCTAGGGGTAAGCAGCCTTAAATGGGGAACAAGTGTCACCCTAGAGTGACATCCGGTGCCCTAGACCGAGGGGAGGGCAATAGACCTGAGGCCCTATGGAGACCTACCATGCCTGCGACTGCGGGGAACAGACTGTCCCTCCAGGTGGCGCAGTCTCCTGGAACGGCCTGATACGCCACAGCTCCCCTTGTTACAGCATCGACAGATATCAACAGGGCCTTCTACCGGGGACCATCTGAGAGGGAAAGACACAAGGGTCAGACGGCTGAGCAGTCTGCAGGAAGAGGTTTGCTGATAGTAGGCACCTTGGGGGAATCAACAGGAGCGTGGCCAGTTTGCTACAGCCGTTATGTCCAATCTGGTCTCCTCACCTATTGGAGGACTTGCTGAAGGAACAGGCCTTGCTTATTTGGTCCGGGATTCGGTCAACCGGAGTGACCTTCAGGTGGCAGGTGATATATATCTGGAAATAAGAGCAGCTGTTACGAGGTGGAGTTCTAGGCAGTGCAGTGACTAGTAAGCCAGTTCTTCTCTAACCCTTAACCCTTGACGGGGAGGGGAAGCCCACTTTAGAGATGGGATAGTGCAGGCTCAGAGGTTAACCCTCCTCAAACTTCAGAGCAAGTCACAAATTGGATTCTAAATCGGCACCATCATCTTTATTCCTCTGGTCTTTCCCCTACTTTTCCAATCACTTAGCATGCCTAAGCCCCGGGGCCCATTAAGTCAGAACCTCAGGGACAGGAAATCGAGTCCACAAGGGCCAAAATCCCACCTGGCCAGCTGGAGTGGGGGGGGATTTTGACAAAACCAGAGCTCAGGTCAGCCTGCATCCTTTTGGAAGAGGTCCCCACAGTCAGAGGTCCCCCTTCGTACTTCAGGGTCTCAACACACACATGCACACACACCCCAAATCCTGCAAAGAAACCGAGGTGCCACCGCCTTTCCTAAAGCCTTCTGCAGAACCACAAGCCTCGGCCGCCACCTAGTGGCCAAGCGTGCCTGCAGGGTAACCGTTTCGGAAACTTGAACCAGCCCGGTTGCACTTCTGGCTGCCTCTGCCTTCCATCTGCACACACACCCCAGCCCCCTCACCAAAGAAGGGCTTCCGGGTCCCTTAGTGTTCCCACTCCAGGAAGGGAACCGCTTTGAGCCTCAGCTTCTTCCCAGAACATATTGCTGATGCTAACTGGGGCCTCAGATCCCAGGGTGGTTCCTCGTTAGCTTTCCCCCTTGTGCCATAGCCGCGCCATCAGCCAAGCCACCCGCCCACCTTTGAGGGAGAGCCCTCCGAGAGCTCAAGGCTGCCTTCCGTTGATCAGGATCGTCCTCTGATCTTAGTCACCCCCACCCCATCCCTGGAGAGGCAGATGCCGGCTCAAGAGTCACCCATGCTGATGGCCACCACCTGTGTGAAGCCTCATCCCCCTCCTTCCTCACCCCTGGACCACCTGTGAGGTCGATTCCCTACCCCAACCAGCATCTTCTACCCTAGGCCCCCCAGGGTCACCGATCTGGGCACTGGCACCCTTCCCGAGTCTATTTTCTTTTATCCCCAGCCCCATTCAACCCAGGACCTGCCATCAGAAAGTTCCAGGACATCTCCCAGTAGCTTCAGTTGTGCCCTTCCTTCTATCTGTCTACTATCTGTAGCAGATAACTTCTGTTCTCCGAACAGAACTTCTGGGTGAGGTGAGGTAGCATCAGCGAAGTCTAAAAATTCACACCGCTCGTCCCTCAATGCCAGCCAGCCACGTAAGCCTCTGGTTTGGCGGTTTGTAAACCTAGCTGCTTATTGGACGCGCCAGGGGGCTTAAATAGCTTCTGATGCATTTCTAAATAAAGAGACTAGTGGCTAGGTATGGTGAAATACTAGTGGTAGAACCTAGATGGTAGGTACATAGCTGTTTGCTGTGAAATTCTTTTGGCTTCACTTTTGAAGATTTTAAGAAACTGGAAAAGTTGATGCCAGGCCCCACCTCAGTTAAATGAAAATATATGGGAGGTATCAGTATTTTGATGATCCTTAGGTGGTTAGTACAGAGCCAGAGCTGAAAATCCCTGCTTTAGTCACTAATCCTTCCTGACCAGCTATTCCAAATTTCACATCCTCCCAATCCTATCTCAGGAAACTTGTTTAAAAACTTCTTGATTTTCGTTTGTAAGATTCTACCAGAACTTTCTGGCTAGAGGCCAGTCCTACCTGTGCTTCCTGCCCAGCCATCACGAGTGATCCACGTTTTAGCTCCCTCCCCCCTCTGCCACCCTTAGTGTCAAGCTGAGCTTCCTAGCTTAGTGGTTCTCAAAGGGTGGACCCCAGAGCAGCAGCAGCATCACCAGGACCTGGAAACTTACTAGGAATGCAGATTTCAGGCTCCACTCCAAACCTTCTGAACCAAACCCTGGGTGGGGGGCCCAGTGGTCTCTTCCAACAAGCCCTCCAGGTGATGCTGATGCACTCAGGTTTCAAAAAGTCACAGGTCTAGCCTATGATCAAGTTCGAGAGGCTACCTAGCATGAAAAGTTCACCCCTGCTTCCCTTGCCCTTCTAGAAAGCCTCCAGGAAGGCTGACACCTGCTCTTATTAAGTCCTTTACTCAACCCATCTGGGTTCTGGCCCTGCTGACCTTGGTGAGGACAAAGCCAGTGACTTGGCCATCAGACACTGCCTCGCTGGTGCTCATCCGATGTGAGCTGTCAGCTAGGTCTCCTGCGCTCCTATTCTCCTAGTTCGTTCTCTTTCCAGGATCCCTGAATTTCTCCATCCTTCACGGATTTTCCACCGGTCTCTTAGGGCCTGTGCCTTCCCAAAGATCTCACGAGAGCCCATGGCTTTTTCTACTTGGTAAGTTACTAGGATAGGGCAGAACTATTAAATCACTGCTTAAGGGGACAGCTAGTAAGTGACCACACCGGCTAGTAAGCCTGGTCAGCCTGACCCTATGAGTTCAGCCTTACTCCAGGCTCTTAAGCCATTACCGTGTTTCTGGAGTCATTAGCAAAGTGGAACACATCCACTGTGAACTGGAGGGTCTCTGGTCTGGGTCTGGGTGCTTTGAAAGCAGATGAGGCATCGGTGAGACCGTCCACGAGACAACTTGAAAGAGAACAAGTGAAACACAGTTAAAGATTGAGGGTGACACAGGTCGTGTTGCACAAGCGTTGCCTAGAGAGGTAGCCCAGCCTTACCCGTGGAAGTCCACGATGGTGTGATAAGGGGAGGTGTTCCAGTCCGGCGTCAGCGTGGCCACACAGTGGTCCACGAACACTCGCAGGGGCACGTGGCTGCCGGTGTGGACTTGGGCCTGGAGGTGGGCTCTGTCTCCCAGCTGGAAGGTGGGCGTCGTCTTCTCGGTGCTCCAGTTCTCTGCAAGACACGGCCAGGGTGAGGGTCTGCCAGAGCGCCCCCTGCTGGCTGTCCCCTCCCAGCTCTCCTTGCTCACCTTCCATCAGGCGCAGAGAGAAAACCAACTTCTCCTCCGAGAACATCGTGGTCCTGAAGGGCACCCAGGTGGGCAGGATGGCCCAGCTGCTCACGTTGCCCTGCCTGGGAAGGGAACAGCAGCCGTCCACACCTGGCCTGGGGCTCCAGGTCCCTGGGCTGCAGCCCCTACTAGTGACACGCTGCCCTCCTCTGGGGTGTGTACGGTTCTGCCCAGACGTGTCTGCCCACTGTCCGAGGCCCCCCTCTCCAGGATCTTGTTCTGGGAAGCCCTTCCACACATGCCTCATCCCTTGTTTCCTCGTGGTATCAACACCATCTCCCCTCCCCACTCCCAGATAGGAGGGCAGGGTTCAAGGCCTTCACACTCCGCCCAGCACAGGGCCAGGTGTTGTAGTTATAAACCAGTCGCCCTGTCCCCCCACCTCGATGCCCCAGTTCACAGGCACATGCTTCACGCTGGGGTCTCCCCACCCTTGCTCAGCCGCTGCGGGAAAGCCAGAGGGAGAGAGCAGGTTGTGATGGCCAGAGTCAGAGCCTGGCACCCACCCCTGCGCTATTGAAAGACCACTTCTGAGCTCTGAGGGCGCCAGTGGCCGGGCAGCCTCGCAGCTTCCACCAAGAGGCAACTGTGGCCCGGACCAATTTCAGAGGCTCAGAGCAGAGGCAGCAGGCCCTCCATTCCCGCCAGGGCTGAGGGCAGCGACCGCAGCCCAAGCACCTCCCCCTCCTCACAGCTAGATGCTGCCAGGAGGCTGATGTGCCTGCCGAGGGACCTCTGTGCCAGGGGCAGCAACAGGCCCATCCCACACGGACCTGGGGTAGCGGCACTCGATGGGGACCTCCGCGCGGTTAGTCCTCAGGATGGACAGGTTTCCCACAGGGCGGGGGTCATGGAACAGGAAGGTGCTGTACACCAGGGCGTCCTCGGTCACCTGAGGGAAAGGGGAGGGGTTAACTCTCCCAGCATCACCTGCCCTGATGTGCCCGGCCAGGGGCAGGAGGGCCGTCCGCTGGTGGTGGAGAGAGCACAGGCCCTGGGCTCAAAGGCTGCTCTGCCGCTGACAACGTGGGAGAGCCTGGACAGGCACCCCCTTCGCACCTCTTTTCACCCCAAAGTGGTGACACCACCGCAGGGAGTCTGGATCAGCTCTGTGTCATCACCAAGCAGAGCCCAATGACCAGAGACATCGGGTGTATGCTCCCTTCTCAGACTGCTGCCCTCACCCCACCCTAACACACACACACACACACACACACACACACACACACACACACACACCACTTCCTTTTCCAGGAGAGGCCTGAGGCCAAGAAAGCCTCCAGGAAGAGGCGAGAAACTTCCAGGAATTTTAACTCACCGCCACAGCAGTTACTACCTAACTCGCCCTCCCTCTTCTGACTTATTCTCAAGCCCATTTCACAGAAGGGGAAGCTGGTTTTTAGCGGTTGCCTGAGGCCGGAAGAGCACAAGCAGGTGCTGCTGGGGCAGTTTGCAGCACCTGCCCCCCGACCCCGGCCCCCCAGCGAACGGCTGCCTGGCCCTGCCCTCCGCCCGCTCAAACTTCAGGGGAGAATCCTAACTGTCTATCAGCGAGGGCCCCAGGTGGAGCGGCTGCATATACGTGGGACCCAGTGCAAAGTGAAAACGTGGGGCTCCTTGTTCAAAAGGAAAGAATTTCAAGACAGCAGAGCATCACTAAACCGAGTGTGGGCCCCGAGAACCGGCACAGGTAGCGTTCCCAGGAAGCCGCCCCGTCCCTGCAGGATTCTCATCTGGCGAGACTGGGCAACACTGCCTTGGGGAGAGGTGTCATCAGGCTGTACTCCACGGTGGAGTCAGCTGGGGATCTTAAAGCTACTGATGTCGGTCCCCACCTCCATTCCGCTTTAAGGTGGGCTGTGAGAATCAGGAGTTTTAACCACTCCCCAGGTGATTCTAATGCCCCAAGGCTGGGAGTTACTAAATTAGGATTATTCCTTAACTCCTGCGGCCTCCCTATGCTCTCCCCAGGGAAACAAGGCCCAGGAGGCTTCAAGGACAGCCCTGGGCACCACACTGAGACCAGAGCCCCAGAGGAGGACTCCGGGGGCTGATGGTGCTTCAAGGCCAGGTGGGCGGGGGGCATGACAGAGGGGAGGACAGGCTCTCTGAGCCGGAGCAGAAGTCGGTCCAGGGAATCGTGCACCAGCTGGGCCCGGTCCGGCCCTGCCTTGCTGAAAGGCCCCTCCTCTAGTCTGAGGCTCTGCCCCTCCCCACTCTCCTTGGGAGGCGTCTGGCCCGAATATTACTCAGCTCTCTTCCTGTACATGCCCCCTACTTGAGACTGCTCCTATGCGACCCACTTTGAGCCTCTTCAACACAGATGAACACGATGCCCTTTGCCCCCTCCCTCAACATCACTTTTAGTTCAAGGCTTCAAAGCCATGAAACATGAATGAGGGATGCCAAAATTCTGGTGTGTTTTTTTTCCGAGATGACTTCCGAGCTTTCTGAGGTGTCAAAGTTCATCTCTTCCATACAAATTTCTAGGGCCCCTCACAAGTGCTGGGCTGCCCACAGGGGATCCTATCACACCCTCCTCCCCTACATCAGCTACATCTCTCCTGGATGCCCTCCAGGGGTTCATAAATCCTCAGGAATCGGAGCGGGAGTGCCCAGTCTGGCCCAAGTGCACTGCCACCTCTGGACTGCACCCCACCTCCCTAGCTTAGGCAACTAGAGGCAGGAACTCCCCCGCATCCCCATGCCACTGAGGCCCAGCTTCAGGCCTCAACTACTCCAGCCACCCGACCCCACAAATGAAAGGAATTCACCCCAGCCCCGCCTGACACCAGCTCTGCATCCACACTCCCCATCACCGGCCCCCTCCCACATCATCCCACCGAGGCCGGGGCTGCCGAGGGGGCCCAAGCCTCACCTGCACACTGTTGCCGCATGCGTGCAGCCCAACCTCAAACCTGACCACGGTATCTGTGTCCATAGAGAACAGCGGCTCACAGTTGTCAGGGCCCAGGGTAAGGTCTGCAGGCCTGATGAGCTTCCCGGTGCCAAAAAGGTCTTTGCTGACAGTAACCACCAGCTGGTCCTCCTGACACTCCACCATCACGGCGGGTGGCTTCGATGGCATGAGATGTTGGGATTCATCATGCCAGACGGGCCGGGGGTTGCACAGCTCCAGACTCCCCCAGAGCAGAAGGCAGACAAAGAGTCTATAGCTCGGCCCCATGGTGCCTACGAAGCCGCTCCCACTGGCAACTCCGGGGCAGGCACCACCCCGCCATCTTATACCCCGGATGATGGTTACTCACACCTGGGCTCCCAGTTGCCTCCCTTCCCCAGCCAATCCAGTGGGCTAGGCCTCTGCTGCTCAAAGTGGTTCCCGGTCCTGCAGCATCGGCATCACCTGGGAGTTTGTTAGAAATGCAGACTCTGGGACTTCCCTGGCTGTCCAGTGGTTAGGACCCCACGCTTCCACTGCGGGGGGGGGGGGGGGGGGGCCGGGTTCGCCCCCTGGGGGGGGAAGAAGGAGGCGGAAGGCGGGGGGCCCCCCCCCCCCCAAAAAAAAAGAAATGCAGAGTCTCAGCCACAGCCCAGGATGACTGAGCCAGGATCGGATTGTTTGCTATCTCCCCAAGTGACGTGTATTCACATTAAGGTTTGGCAGCCTGGTCAGTCATAACTTCTCACCCCTTCCCTACTCCCACCCCTAGGCGTCCACCCTTTGCAAGGCCTTGCCCTCATTGCCTAGAGAGGGAGCTAAGAGATATCCTGGATTGCTGGGGCGGGGTGGGGGGACCTGGAGAAAGGCCTTGATTGAAGGATGAGGAGAGTTTTATCAGAGATGGGAGCTCTTTCAGAGGAGAGAATCGGAGGCATCATTAGGAGACCAGGGTATGTTGTGAGCCGCTGCTTAACTTTATGGGAGGTAGGAGGGAAGGGCGGTTCAGGCAGAGGCAGCTGTGTGAACAAAGGTGTAGATGGGGCACTGGGTGGGCTTGGGGGAAAACCCCAGGAACTCAGAGATGCTGGAGCCTCAGGTCCCCAGGGGGCAAGAGTGGCAGCTTAGGGAGCTGGGGAGGTGGGTGGGGCAGGATCGTGAAGGTGCTGGGCTGAGATGCTGGACTTTGCTCTGGGGGGTGGGGCGGGGAAGGCCACAGAAGGGTACTGAAGCAGATGCGCCATCTGGCGAGCTCTGGCTGGGGAGGGGTAGGACTGGAGACAAGGGTCAGGGGGCTACTGCACCAGTCCTGGCGGAGGAGGTAGAGAAGGACTGACAGACAAGGTCAGCCTGTACTCATGGCCTACTCTGTGCCAGGCCTGGGTGAGACTCCTTCAGGAGGGGAGAAAGAATACAAAAAAATTCACGGCACTGAATTGCCAGGGGCAGAAGTGTGTACTCTCCAGCAAATACTTGCTTCTAATGTGACTGAACCATACGTCTAAGTCGCTTAACTGTACTTCCTTGGTGTTTTTTTTTTAATACTCTACTTGTGGAAAAATAAATAAATGCAGGGGAGAGACTGCCCGCACAACTTCTGACCTGATCAACACGGGTGGGGGGAGGGGGAGGGGGAGGGGGGAGGAAGCCAGCAGAGAGAAGCAGGTGAGAGGTCAGGCTCCAAGCTCGCCTGAGTGGCCTAGGGCAGCAGAAACCCTCCCACCTGGGTTTCCTGCCCAGCAGGCCCAGAGGGAGGGAGCCAGCTGTGGCCTGAGGCCCCTGAGGGACAGACAGCTGGAGAGAGGGGAAGGGACCCCTCAGAACTTGTTACCCACAGCCGTGGGTTGGTTGTGGTGGGCTGGGGATGAGCCTCCCTGAAGCCTCACATCCGTCAGCCTCTCTCCCTCTCTGCCTTAGAGTTAACCCCCCCTTAGAGGGCTTCAGGAAAAACAAGACAGAAATTTGTGCGGGGGCGGGGGTGAGGCATGTACTGCTAGGGGGAATCTGGGTGAGGATGGGGGAGAGTCTGGACGCACACGAGGTGGTGGTGAGCATGTGTGTTCCCCTTGTCCAGAAGGAGGACTAGAGACACCTCCATCAGGGAGCATGGCCAGTCCAGCCCCCAGGAACCCAACCCAGACCGGATTCTGGGTCTTTTACATTTTTCTGAGAAGTGCTGCCCCCTGGTGTCCATAATGCACCAAAGCACGGCCACCCGCTCAGAGCATTTTCTTTAAAATTATTGAAAGCCCAGATAGTGGTTTCTAAACACTATTCCTCTTTAAAAGCAGGACCCAGCTCTTCTGGGAGAAATGGCTGATTCCAGGGCTAGGGCCAGGAAAGACAGGGTGAATCTGGAACACCTTGTCATGCCAGAAAATGCCCACAAGTGGTTAAGGATCTGCCTGCCAATGCAGGGGACACGGGTTCGATTCCTGGTCTGGGAAGATCCCACATGCCGTGGAGCAACTAAGCACCCCCCGCGAGCCACAGCTACTGAGCCTGTGCGCCACAACTACTGAAGCCCGCATGCCTGGAGCCTGTGCTCCGCAACAAGAGAAGCCACCGCAGTGAGAAGCCCTCGCACTGCAATGAAGGGTAGCCCCTGCTTGCCGCAACTAGAGAAAGCCCGCGCGCAGCAACGAAGACCCAGCACAGCCAAAAATAAAATAAATAAATAAATAAAATTTTTAAAATGCTCGCAAAATGATGAGAACGTGTCAAAAGAACACAGGAGTCAAATTAATGGGGTGGGGGGTGACTGGCCAAATTGGGGACAACTGTACATCAGAATGAATAAGGACAGTAAGGACTACACATTGAATAAAATAAGAATTCCTGGGCTTCCCTGGTGGCGCAGTGGTTGAGAGTCCGCCTGCCGATGTAGGGTACGCGGGTTCGTGCCCCGGTCCAGGAATATCCCACATGCCGCAGAGTGGCTGGGCCCGTGAGCCATGGCCGCTGAGCCTGCGCGTCCGGAGCCTGTGCTCCGCAGCGGGAGAGGCCACAGCAGTGAGAGGCCCACGTACCGCAAAAAAAAAAAAAAAGAATTCGTGAGTGTCCATGCTGATGCTAAACACAAACATAAAAACCCACGAATGAGAAAACTTTTCCCATAAAAGGGAAACTTCCTTACGATACAATGCCAACAAATGATCGTGGAAGGAAGATAGATTCAGAAAATAACCATTTGCAATCATCATGGTACTAATAGATTCAGGCAAGAAGCATTAGAGCCTGTTAAAGATCAGCTGATGGTGGGTAGGGGAAGGATGGATGGGGAGTTTGGGATTAGCAGATGCAAACTATTATATACCCGTCAGGACTAAGATCCCGCAAGGCGCTCAGCGCGACTAAAAAAAAAATAAGGGTAAACAACAAGGGCCTACTGTGTAGCACAGGGAACTATATTCAATTCCCTGGTGGCCTAGTGGTTAGGACTCCGCCCTTTTACTGCTGAAGGCCCGGGTTCAATCCCTGGTTGGGGAACTAAAATCCTGCAAGCCACACGGCGCAGCCAAAGTTAACTCTTCTAAAATGTTCGCTATCACCTATTAAAAAATTAAAATATATATATCCCATGATAAACCAAAAAAATTAGCTGATGCTGTGATGAAGATGTTAGCTAACCCTATAATCATTTTGCAGTATAAAGTCAAATCAACGTGCTGTACACCTTAAACTTATACAATGTTTTATGTCAATTATATATTGATAAAGCTGGGGGGGAAGCTCTGGAGATGTATGGTGGTGATGGTTACACAACTATACTGAATGCTATTGAACTGTACACTTAAAAATGGTTAAAACGGTCAATTTTATGTTATGGATATTTCACCACAATAAAAACAATAAAAACAAAGCAAAACTAGTTGATAGAAGTTAGAATACATAGTCTCAAAGTTTCTCCTTAAGGATTCTTTATTAATTACAAAAGAATAAAGGCTTCCCTAGTGGTGCAGTGTTTGGGAATCTGCCTGCCAATGCAGGGGACACGGGTTCGAGCCCTGGTCCGGGAAGATCCCACATGCTGCGAAGCAACTAAGTCCGTGCGCCACAACTACTGAGCTTTCACTCTAAAGCCCGCAAGCCACAACTACTGAACCCGCGTGCCACAACTACTGAAGCTGCACGCCTACAGCCTGTGCTCCACAACAAGAAGCCTGCGCACCGCAACGAGGAGTAGCCCCCACTCGCCGCAACTAGAGAAAGCCCGCACGCTGCAACGAAGACCCAACGCAGCCAAAAATAAAGAAAGAAAGAAAATTAATTTTTAAAAAAATTACAGGGCTTCCCTGGTGGCGCAGTGGTTGAGAGTCCGCCTGCCGATGCAGGGGACACGGGTTCGTGCCCCGGTCCGGGAGGATCCCACATGCCGCGGAGCGGCTGGGCCCGTGAGCCATGGCCGCTGAGCCTGCGCGTCCGCAGCCTGTGCTCCGCAACGGGAGAGGCCACAACAGTGAGAGGCCCGCGTACCGCAAAAAAAAAAAAAAACAAAATTACAAAGGAATAAGTGGCTACTTTACAGTGGATAAATCTGGCAAATAGCACTTTAGCCACATTGTCAAACTAACTATTAATTGAATAAACATTATTATTTATTTGGTGGGATAAAAGGACATCACATACCTCCTGATGTGAGGAGATGATACCCAGGGTTTAGAAAAAAGTTATGTATGTGTAAATATGTGTGTGTGTGTGTAACACACATGTATGTGTATCATATGTGTGTATATGTGTATGGGTATATATATGTATGGGTATATATATATAAAATTACTTGTGTATACATATTACATACATACAGAGATAGAAAAAGCATATGTAGCAAAATGTTCATATTTGCTATATATCTGGGTAAAGGGTAAAGAGGATTTCAAAATAAAAGGTTAAAAATAAACCCTTTCTAGGTCAGATTCAAGTGAGAGGACAAAGGGATTCGTTCTCAGAAGAAGGCTGTTAACCAGTTTCCAAAAGCAGTGGCTGAAACAAAGTATGAGGCTATAGGTAGGAAACAAAAAGATGCGTAAGATCTTTGAGAAATAATTTATGAAACTTTACTGAAAGTCATCAGAGAATACCTAAACAGAGAGAGATTCCATATTCATGGATGGGAAATGCAACCTCAAAGATATCAATTCTCCCAAAATTAATTTATAAGTTCTATCAAAATCTCAACAGGTTGTGTGTGTGTGTGGAACTTGACAAAACGATTCAAAAATTTATATGGAAGGGCTAAGGGCCAGGGAAACCAAGACTTTTGAAGAAAAAGAACAATGTGAGAGACACACCCTAACAGATACTAAGACATATTATAGAGCCATGGTAGTGAAAGCAGGGTGCTGGTAGGACAAGAAAAAAATACAGTGGAATAGACGAGAGAGCCCCAAAACAGCCACTTGCATAAGTGGAAATATGATACATGACAGAAGGAACAGATGGACAACTCAGTAAGAGAAGCTGTGACAAGTATTATCCATATGGGAAAAAAACCTGGATTTCTACTTCATACATAAAAATGAATTCTAGAGAGATTAAAGAGCTGAATGTGAAAGAACAAAACTTTAAAACTTTTAGAAGGAAATACAACCTCCCAGGGCAGAGTGAGGTGAAGGGTATTTGCTAAATATGACCCCCATGCCCTCCCCCAACAAAAAAGCACAAATCGTAAAAGAAAGGTGACTTTTTAGGGCACTTTCATAAATAATGATAAAATAGCTGTAATAATAATAATTACCATTCATCATTTACTCACAATACACAGGGACTAGGCTGAGTACCCTAACCCTAATACTCACCTAGGGAAGTGTCACTGACCGCATTTTACAGATGTGCAAACTAGGACTCAAGAGAAGTTGTACCCAAGGTCACAATGTACCAGTGAACACCCAAACCAAGTTCAATCCCAGATCTATCAGACTCTAGCTCCTGGTCTTTTGTCTCTAACCCTTACTGTCTCTCTGACACTTTATAGTAAAGTTAATAATACCAGTTGGGTGTGTTGGCGGCGAGGTATACCCATCTCAATAACTCTAATACAAACAAGTGTTAGGATTTACATGCCTCTCCCCCAGCTATTCATATCAGATATTCAACAGGTGCTTTAAAAATAGGACTTTCTTCCTATCACCCTGGGAAGACAAAATAGCTGGTGTGTGATTAAGAATAAGGAACCAAAATTGTGGGACAGATGGAATTTGCCAGACGCACCCACAAACAAGCCGCTGACGCTACAGCTATGGCGTTAATTCTGTAGCCAGACTTTAGCTGGAGGGACCACGATGGGGTGAGATTTGGCACGTTTTTTGTGCAGTGAAAGAGATGAAAAGAGATTTAGGGGTATAAAAGGAAAGCAGCTCTGGGAAACTTTTCACTATTTCATTATTAAACGTCAAATGGTATACAAAATTTACAGCCCTCTTGACTTAGTACGTGACTTTGATTACAGCTAAGGAAAATGAATATTTTGTACAATGTTTCTGGCTTTTACTTACAGAGTGTTAAAAATTACCTTAAAAAATCAATTGTTGGGAATTCCCCGGCAGTCCAGTGGTTAGGACTCCGCGCTGTCACTGCCAGGGCCCAGCCTCGATCCCTGGTCGGGGAACTAAGACCCCACAAGCTGCGTGGCACAGCCAAAAAAAAAAAAAAGAGTGTCTAAAGGGATAATGAAATCCACTCCCTCCCACCCCCACCTATTGTTAACAGTTTGTGGTGAATCCTTCCAGACAATTTTTATATGCATATAAAATCACTTAAAAATACACTTACTAAATGCAATGTGGTATCCTGGATTGGATCCTGGAACAGAAAAAGAGACATTAGTGGGAAAACTGGTAGTATCCAGATAAAGTCTGGAGTTTGGTTAATATTAAGGTATCAACGTTAATTTCTCAGTTTTGACAAATGTATTGTGGTTGTATAAGATTCTTGTTAATATTAGGAGAGGAGCTTCCCCGGTGGCGCAGTGGTTGAGAGTCCGCCTGCCGGTGCAGGGGACGCGGGTTCGTGCCCCGGTCCGGGAAGATCCCCCATGCCCCGGAGCGGCTGGGCCCGTGAGCCATGGCCGCTGAGCCTGCGCGTCCGGAGCCTGTGCTCCGCAACGGGAGAAGCCACAACAGTGAGAGGCCCGTGTACCGCAAAAAAAATATATATATATATATATTAGGGGAAAACTAGGTGAAGAATTTATAGGAACTCTGTGTACTATTGGGGCAATTTTTCTGTAAACCTAAAATTATTCCAAAAGAAAAAGGTTATTTTAAAAATGCACTTAAAATGGGGGTCGTATTCTACACTGTTCTGCAACCTGCTTTTTCTCGTAAGAAGCAGAGGACATCTTTAATGCTGAAAATCACTTCGTTCTTTCTGGTGGCTGAATAGAACCATATATGGAGCTGCCACAGTTTATGCAACTAAAGTCCTCGTGCTGAACATGTAGGTGATTGCAATTTTTTTTTCACTGCTACAAACTAGAACTTCCTTGTCCATCTATCTTTCCATTCCTGCTTCGATATTTCTGTAGGATCAATTCTTAGAAGTGGATTTGTGGATCAAAAAATATCTGTGTTGGGACTTCCCTGGCAGTCCAGTGGTGAAGACTCCTCGTTTCCAATGCAGGGGGTGCAGGTTAGATCCCTGGTCAGGGAACTAAGATCCCATATGCCACATGGTGTGGCCAAAAAAAAAAAAAAAAAAAAAAAGGTATGTGTGTTGACACTTTTCATAGCTACTGCTATCGAGCCCAGCAACCTTCTGTGGATATGCCTGTCTCCTCCACACCTGGCCTTTAGACTTTTTACCCCTGATGTCCACACTAAACCAGCAAGGGCGGGGGGACTATAACCCATGTTCTATTCCTTATCCAGCAGGTCCCGTGTGGGGCACATTCTCTGCCAGCTCTGGGTATGGCTGCGTTGCCGACACTGAGATCTTAGGTCAAAGGCTTTATACTGTCTTCCTTTCTCAGTGGTCATGTTACCCAGACTATGTTCCTTGAACCAGAAGAAAAAGACTGAACACTTTCCAAGAGGCTGTGTATGCTTGACTGACTGGTGTTTAGACCACCTACTCACCTTCTACAATCAGGGAGGTGGTACTGGAGTTACAGGATCATCAGACTTTTCAAACAGGATCATGAGGGTGGAGAGTGATGGGAGGACTGCTGAATTGGAGAGGGTGATCAGGAAAGGACATTCCCAAGGGAGGTACATTTGAGCAGAGGCTTGAATGAGGTGAGGGAGTGAGTCGTGCAGATATCTGGGGGGAGACAGCTCCAGGCCAAGAGCAAGTGCAAAGGCCCTGAGGCAGGAGCAGGTTTGGTATGTTCCAGGAATGGCAAGGAGACTGGAGGGGCTGAAGCCTAATGAATGAAGGAGGAAGTGGTAGGAGGTGAGCTTAGAAAGACCAATTCATGAAGGACCTTGTGAGATTTTAGATCATATTCTAATGGGGAGTCATTCAAGCAGGAGAACACCGGATGTGATTTACCTGTCAAAACGATACCTAGTCACTATGCGGATAATACATTTAGAGGGGCAAGCATGGAAACAATTAGGCTACTGCAGTGGTCCAGGCAAGATACGATGGTGGCATGTATCAGAGCAGAGTTACCCAACCCCAGAACTATTGACATTTTAGGCCAAATAATTCTTCGCTGTGGAGACCTGTCCTTTGCCTTATAGGATGTTTAGCAGCATCTACACAGTTGTGACAACCAAAAACATGTCTAGAAGTTGCCACATGCCCCCTAGGGGGCGAAATCATTCTGGTTGAGACTTGTATTCATATTGTATTAGAGTGACTTGGAGAAGGTAAGAACAGGTTGAGCTCCAGATATATTTTGAAGGTAGGGCTGGAAAGATTTGCTGATGGAATGGATGCTGATGGTACGAGGCAAGAAAAAGAAGAATCAAGGATGACTTCAATGAATAAATAAAATGTGGCCCATCCATACAATGGAATGATTCAGCTTTAAAAGGACGGAAATTCTGGACTTCCCTGGTGGTCCAGTGGCTAAGAATCCGTGCTTCCACTGCAGGGGACACGGGTTCGATCCCTGGTCAGGGAACTAAGATCCCGCATGCCTCATGGTGCGGCCAAAAAAAAAAGCATGAAAAAGGAAGGCAGTTCTGACACAGGCTACAACATGGATGGACCTTGAGGACATTATGCTGAGTGAAATAATCCAGTCACAAAAAGACAAATACTGTATGATTCCACTTATACGAGGCACCTAGAGTAGTCACATTCACAGGCCCTAAAAAAGTAAAATGGTGGGTACCAGGGGCTGGGGGAGGGGGAATGGGGAGTTATTATTTAATGGGGACAGATTGTTACTTTGGGGAGATAAAAAGCTCTGGAGATCTTTTTCACAATAATGTTAATATAATTAACACTGCTGAACAGCAGACTTAAGAACTAGTTAAGATGGTCAATTTTCTGTTAAATGTATTTTGCCACTTAAAAATAAAATAAGATAACTCTTAAAAATATTTATTTATGTATTTGGCTGTGCCAGGTCTTAGTTGCGGCATGTGGGATCTCTAGTTGTGGCATGTGGGATCTAGTTCCCTGACCAGGGATCGAAACCGGGCCCCCTGAATTGGGAACATGCTACTGGACCACCAGGGAAGTCACAATAAAATAACTTTAAATATTGCATAAGAAAAAGAGTTCAGTTTTTGTCCAAGAGGGTCTGCTTGATTCTCAGAATGTGGCAGCTGCTGCCAGAAGTTTCCTCTGGGCCATTGGTTTCCCAATACAAGGCACATCCCTTGGGAGGCTTCTGCCTTGGCAGCCCTTAGGCCTTAGGCTGCTTCTGAAAGAAAGTGCTGGACAAACATAATGGTCCCCAGTTCTGGTCATACCAAACTCTCCCTCAACACCTGTGCTTCCCCAAACATGCTCCCTGCCGTTGTCTACAAGAAGATCAAAGAATGAAGTTTCAGTGACTCTAGGGGGAAATATTGGGCACTTCTCTTCTATGCTCTAATTTCACTTTTGCATGTTCTGTGGGAACCGCATTTTGTCGTAGCGCAAATGTATCTCACAATGAGACTTTCGTTTCCCAACAATGGGTTGCAACGGATTCCCACTTCAGCCGTCTTGCCTAGATAAACACACCAAAAGCAACCTAAATGTCCATCAGCAGAGGAATGGATAAAGAAGATGTGGTACATATATAATGGAATATTACTCAGCCATAAAAAGAATGAAACAATGCCATTTGCAGCAGCATGGATGGACCTAGAGATTGTCATACTGAGTGAAGTAAGTCAGACAGAGAAAGAGAAATATCATATGATATCGCTTCTATGTGGAATCTAAAAAAATGGTACAAAGGAACCTATTTACAAAATAGAAGTAGAGTCACAGATGTAGAAAACAAATTGATGGTTACCAGGGGGTAAGAGGGGGAAGGGATAAACTGGGAGAGTGGGATATATACATTACCATATATAAAATAGATAACTAATAAGGGCCTACTCTATAGCACAGGGAACTCTACTCAATACTCTGTAATGGCCTATATGGGAAAATTCTGTAATGGCCTATATGTATAACTGATTCACTTTGTTGTACACCTGGAACTAACACAACATTGTAAATCAACTATACTCCAAAAAAAACTTTTAAAAAAGAAAAGAAAGAAGAAAGAAAAAAACCCCAAAACAAAACACACACACCAAGAAAGAATAGTGATGTGGGCACTAGTCAGATTTAGTGTAACAGATTTCCTGTGAATAGTGGGGACTGTTAGAAATGCATCAGGGGAATTCCCTGACAGTCCAGTGGTTAAGACTCTGCTTTCACTGCAGAGGGCCTGGGTTCAATCTCTGGTCAAGAAACTAAGATCCGATCCCACAAGCTGCACAGCACAGCCAAAAAAAAAAAAGTGCATTAGGATATCTTTTCATAACTAACCTAAACGGAGTCATCAAAACTTTTGGGTGTCGCCATCCTCCTAGGGGGCTGAAGAGCAGAAAAGTTACTCCACTCGGGAAAGACATTCCAGAATGTGGGGACCCAGTGGGATTACACTCACACACCGCACACCAGATTTTCCTACTATCCAGACAAGCCCGGCTGCTTCCAAAGGATCTTTGGGAAGATAAAACAGTGAATCAACCCCTGGGCACCTGCAGTTTCTCACACCAGGGAAAACCACTTGTCAGAATCCATTTTCATACCCCAAGCCGATGATTTCAAGAAATACGAAAAATTTTTTGCTTTTATTTTGCAATGTTAGTCTGTTTTGCTTTTGTAAGTCAGCTAAGACTTTTTTTTTAAATGTTTTATTTTGAAATACTAATTATAGATTCAGAGGAAGTTGCAAAGAAATGTATAAGGAGGTCCCGTGTACCCTTAGCTCAGTTTCCCCTGAGGATTACATCTTACATAACTGTAGCACAATATCAAAGCCATGAATGTGACATTTATATGATGTGTGTGTATAGTTCTGTCATGTTATCATATGTGTAGACGTCTGTTACCATCATGGCCATCAAGATACAGAACAATTCTGTCATCACAAAGATCTCTCTCGAGCTATTCCTTCACACCCACTCCTCTCCCCTACACAATCCCTAAACTCTGGGCATCACTAATCTGTTTTCCACCTCTATAACTTTTGTCATTTCAAGGATATTATATAAATGGAATCATAGCGTGTGTGACCTTTGGAGATCAGCTTTTTTTTTCACACAGTAAAATGCCCTTGAAATTCACTGAAGTTCTTGCACGTATCAATAGTTTGTTCCTTTTTATTGCTGAGAAGTTTCCATGGAGTGACTGTACAATGGTTTGTTTAACCCTTTACCTAATGTAGGACATTCTGATTGTCTCCAATTTCAGGCTATTACAAATAAGGCTGCTGTGAACATTCTTGTGTAGGTTTCTGTGCAGACATAGGTTTTCATTTCTCTGGAATAAATGCCCAGGAATATAATTGCTGGGTTGTATGGTAAGTGTATGTTTAGGGGTTCTTTGTGTGTTAGTTTGTTGTCTTTTTTTTTTTTTTTTTGCCGCACCACACGGCTTGCAGGATCTTAGCTCCCAGAGCAGGGATTGAACCCGCGCCCTCAGCAGTGGAAGTGTGGAGTCCTAACCCCTGAACTTCCAGGGAATTCCCTGTTTAGTTTTGTTTGTTTGTCTGTTTGTTTGGGCTGCATTGGGTCTTCATTGCTGCACGTGGGCTTTCTCTAGTTGCGGCCAGTGGGGGCTACTCTTCGTTGTGGTCTGCGGGCTCTAGGCGTGTGGGCTTCAGTAGTTGGGGCGCGAGGGCTCAGTAGTCGTGGCGCACGGGCTTAGTGGTTTCATGGCACGTAGCATCTTCCCGGACTGGGGCACAAACCCGCATCCCCTGCATCGGCAGGCGGACTCTCAACCACTGTACCACCAGGGAAGCCCCCCACCTGTTTCGTTTTTAAAGAAACTGTTAAACTATTTTCCAGAGTGGCTGGATCATTTTATATTCCCACCAGCAATGTATGAGGGATCCAGTTTCTCCATATCCTTGTTAGCATTTGGTACTGTCACTATTTTTATTTTAGCCATTCTGATAGTTGTGTGGCGATAGCTTACCCTGGGCTTAATTTTCATCTTTCTAATGGCTAGTGATGTTGAACATTTTTTCACGTGCTCATTGCCATCCGTATATCCTCTCTGGTGAAATGTCTCTTCGTGGCTTGCCCATTGTCCAGTTGGAGTGTTTGGTTTTTTTAATGTTGAGTTTTGAGAGTTCTTTATATATTCTAGATAGGAATATATCAATATCTATTCATATAGGTGATATATCCATACAGTGGAATATTACTGAGCTATAAAAAGGAATAAAGTACAGATACATGCTACAATATGGATGAACTCTGAAAACTATTCTAAGTGAAAGGAAAAAAAGGCCACATATTGTAGGATTCCACTTATAGGAAATGTCCAGAATGGGAAAATCCATAGAGACAGAAAGTAGATTAGTGGTTGCCAAGGGCTGGAGGGAGGGGGAAAAGGAATTGACTGCTAATGGGTACAGGTTTCGTTGGGGATAGTGAATATGTTCTGGAATTATGTAATGGTGATGGATGTATAACTCTGTGAATATACTCAAAACCAACAAATTGTATACCCAGAGCTTATTCAAAGTCTCCTAGAGAGGTAGAATGGATGGAGAAAAAGGCTAGGACTGAGCCTAGGGCTCTGGTCCACTTGCCAGTCATACTTTGCAATGGGCAAGTTACTGGATCTGGCCACTGAGACTTGAGTGGATTTCTCTTCTGGGTTTTCTGGTAAAGACTTCTTAGCTTTTAAAATAGGACACAAGGTGGGGGTGTTTCCTCTTTTCTGGCTCTGAACATTGTCATATGCATGAGCTACTCAGAATTGAGGCCACCATGTTGAGTCATGAGGGAAACCAGCCAAAAGAAGGAGCCAACTTACTGAAGATAGCAGAGTAGACCTGGGTCCCTGATGATGTCACTCCACTGAATTAACCAATCCTGAAATGGCCTTACCTCTGGACTTCTTTTTTTTTTTTTTTAATATTTATTTATTTGGTTGCACTGGGTCTCAGTTGTGGCACGCAGGATCTTCATTGCGGTGTGCAGGATCTTTTAGTTGTGGCATGCGAACTCTTAGTTGCGACATGTGGGATATAGTTCCCTGACCAGGGATCGAACCCGGGCCTGCTGCATTGGGAAAGCGGAGTCCTAGCCACTGGACCACCAGGGAAGTCCCTGGACTCCTTATTAAGTGAGATAAAAACTCCTCTTTATGAGTGACTGAGATTTGCATTTTCCATTACTTGCAGCCAAAAACACTGTAACTGATAGAGTATCAAACACTTTTGAGGGAACTCTACTCAATATTTTGTAATAACCTATATGGGAAAAGAATCTGAAATAATATATATATATATATATTCATATATATATCTGAATCACTTTTCTGTACACCTGAAACTAACACAACATTGTAAATCAACTATACTTCAATTTTAAAAAAACCCAACATTTCCTTCTTTTATTTATTTATTTATTTATTATTTTTGGCTGCGTTGGGTCTTCGTTGCCGCGCGCGGGATTTCTCTAGTTGCGGCGAGCGGGGGCTAGCTACTCTTTGTTGTGGTGCGCAGGCTTCTCATTGCGGTGGCTTCTCTTGTTGCAGAGCACGGGCTCTAGGCGTGCAGGCTTCAGTAGTTGCGACATGTGCGCCCAGTAGCTGTGGCACGTGGGCTCAGTAGTTGTGGTTCACAGGCTCTAGAGTGCAGGCTCAGTAGTTGTGGCGCCTGGGCTTAGTTGCTCCGCGGCATGTGGGATCTTCCCGGACCAGGGCTCGAACCCGTGTCCCCTGCATTGGCAGGCGGATATTAACCACTGCGCCACCAGGGAAGTCCAACCCAACATTTCTGAGATATCAAGTAACACAAGGACTATGGCAGAAACTGTCATTGTTGCCTGGTACTTTCTGTCCCTTCTTACATAGTAATAGAATTCTTAGCTGGGCTATGGCTGTGAGAAGATGTTCCAGCCATAAGAGAGCAGAAGGGATGTGGTTGTGCCCCTTAAGGGAAGGAACATGCCTTCCGTGTCTCTTTTCATTGGCTGTTATGGACTGAATGTGTCCCTCCAAAATTCATGTTAGAACCCTAACCCCCAATGTGAATATATATGAATATAGGGCCTTTAGGAGTTAAGATTAAATGAGGTCATAAGAGTGGGGCCCTGATCTGACAGGATTAGTGTCCTTATAAGAAGAGATACCAGAGAGCTCTCTGAGATCCACGTGAGGACACAGTGAGAAGGCAGCTCTCTGCAAGCCAGAAGGAGGGCTCTCACTAGGAACCAAACCTTGCCAGAACCTTGATCTTGGACTTTCCAGCCTCCAGAACTGTGAGAAAATAAATTTCTATTGTTTGAGCCACACAGTCTGTGGTATTTTGTTACGGCAGCCAAGCTGACTGATACATTGGCTGAAATAAAATCATGATGGCGGAGGTTGGAGAAGCCATCTTGGACCATGAGAAGGAAGCCCTGTTGAGGGCGGCAGAGGAAGAAGAAAGAAGGAATCTGGATCCTTCACAATCGTGAGCTCTAGATATCCTGCCAGCACTTATAGGTGAGAGATAAAAATAAATTTGGATATTGTTTAAGCCTCTGTTATTTTCTGGTAGGTTATACTACTGTTCAGCATATGTTCATCTCTCCTCCTCCCCACTTTTGGGAGAGGCATACTTCCCCTGCCTCATTGATAGATAACAGGCTTGGCCATATGACTTGCTGTAGACAATGTAACATGCATGAGCAGATGGGATGTGTGTCGTGACCCAGCACAAGCTTTAAATGTGCTTGCTTGGTCTTTGGGGTTTCTGCCTTCATCTCCAGGAGGAGCATGCCCCAGGTAACCACTGCTCCTTTAGCTTGGGTCCTGAAATGAGGCACACACAGTGCCGACCTGAACCCAACCCACAGCCTGAAATAGAGCCTTCAGAGCCAATGTGCAGAACCATGGGAGAAAAGTAAATGTTTGTTGTAAGCCATTGCAAATGGGGGGGGGGGGTGTTTGTTATGCCCTCTATCCCAGCAAAAACTGGTGAATACAGTTTCAGAGCTCATATTATAACTAAAACAAGGAATGAAAAAACTGTCCCTTGAATCTCATGATGTGCAGGTCACCATTGACCTGAGGAAGGGTTGTCTCAGTGACGTGCTAAGGACCAAAAGCAGATTGGAGCCATTTGAGTAGTGAGTGAGAGGAAAGGAAATAAAGGTGGGTGAGCAGACAGCTCTTTGGGGAAGTTTGGCTGTGATAGGGAGGAGAGGGGTAGGGCAGCAGCCAGAGTGCGGCATGGAGGCCAGTGGCAGCCATGCAGATGGTCTGCTCAGATCTCCCTCCGAGAAAGGAGCTGATGAGTTGTGAGGAATGTAGTCAGCTGACAGCCTCCGTTTGTAGCAGCTTTGGGATCTACTGCCGCCTTTGAGCCAAGGGCACACTATTCCCGGGCATCCCCAGCCAGTGACAAAGCATGGTAGGGAGGGACTTCCCTGATGGCCCAGCGGATGTGGGTTCGATCCCTGGTCAGGAAACTAAGATCCCACGTGCCGTGCAGCGTGGCCAAAAAAAAAAAAAAAAAGCATGGTAGGAATACTAGGGCTGGGCCATTTCTACCCTGAAGACCCAACCGACATAGGTTGAAAGGGTTTTCTGTTGTTTGCTTTAAATGACAGAAACCAGTTTGCTTAGAAGCCCCATGGGAAGAATCCAGGTGGGAAAGAGCAACTGAACACGGGAGAGAGAAGACCCACAGATGGAGAGAGGGAGGTCCCCGAGAAGGCAGAAGGAGATGGGGTCTGGACTGCAGGGGAGCAGTTCCTCAGGCCCGGGGAGGAGAGGAGGGCTGAGTGCGGACATGTGAGGGGGTGTAGGTTTGGGAGCTAGGTGATGGCAGACCTCGTATCAGAGAATTTTCTTTTTCTAAGTAGGAAGCAAGATCAGGCTCCAGAGTCAGGGAACTAAGTCCTTCGAGGTTGTACAGGCTGTGTCTCCATTTTCCTCTCTTGGCCTCAGTTTTCCCATCTGCACGATAAGCAGCTTGGGTTAGACCCCTGATCCCCAAACTTGTTTGAGCCTCAGTAGATTTTCAAAAATACACTTTTGCGGGGAATCCCATCCCTCAACTGCTGGATCGGAATCTCTGGGGCAAAAGTGGTAGGGGCAGGAATCTGTTTATATTTTTAAGTGCACCCAGGGGTGATGTGAATGCACACCCAGGTTTGGGAACCACCCTGTGGAGGCTCTTAGGACCCCTTCAGCTCTGAGAGTCTGTGGTTCCAGCCAGAAGGTGCAGAATTCCAGCACAGCATTTGACTGAAGCTATAAACTACAGAGTAAACCACACGCCGCTACCTGTCACCTATAACTACAAAAGCGCCTAAGTCCCAAAGGTACCAGAACTTAAAAGGAACCACAATAAGGCAAAAAAATCAGCAGCAAAATCAGAGGTCCTGCCTACATGGGAAGCTTACCTCATGTACTCTGGCTCCTGCAACCAGGTTTCCAAACCCCCAGGTGGGATGGGTTTGGACATGGTCAAGGGGGAGTCCCAGGCAACGGAACTAAGGGTTGAATCAGGGCTGTCGCAGGAGAGACAGGGATGCTTTTGGCTGCCCTGCCAAGGGGTGGAGGCCTATCCAGGCCTTTCTGAAACCTGAACCCTGGGGTGGGGGAAGGGGGAGGAGGGGCTGCCTGGCCCTGAGAGTCCACGCCTGCCCCCCAACCCCAGAGCTCCTCCTCTGCCCGGTGCCCCTTCTGGGAGCTGCTCCAGACACTGCAGGCCACCTTCACTCTCCCTTTGCCTCCCTCTGCCCCTAAGGTCGGGTGGGGACAGGCTGGGACCACCAGCCAGCTCCATGGACGGGGGACTTTGCCTCTGCTCATCTCCCAGCTTTGGAAAGAAAAGAAGAAAGGTCTGTGTTGATCTACATCTGGGGGATCCTTCCCAGTCCTAAATTTCTGGAGGCAGAAAAAGTGATTTGACCTCGGACTGACTATAGAAGAAGGAACAGAAAGAGCCTAGAACCTTCCCCCAGGTATGAATTCTTCCCTTTTGCTGGCGTGTGTGAGTGTGAGTGTGTGTGACTAGTTTTCCACTGGACAGATGTGGAGTTGTCCTTAATGATCTCCGGGGCCCCTTCTGACTGCTTCAGTGCTGTGATTCTGCAGCCTTAACCTTCATTCAGTCTCCTTAGTACCCACCCTGTGCCAGGTGCTACCGTTGGGTAAGCCCTGGTCCCTGCTCTCGAGGGTCCCCAGTCTAAACCGGGAAACAGTAATCATAATAACAGCTACCACACTTACGGTGGGCCAGGCTCTGGGCTAAACTTTTTACAAACTTTAGCTCATGTATCCTAGCAAGAACAATTACTAGCCCCATTTTACAGATGAGGACAGCGAGGCGTGGCAAGATGAGCTCACACAGCTAGTAAGTAGATGGTGGAGCGGATTCTTGTAACCACTGTGTGTGCTGCCTGCCCTGAACAGTGAAGAAACAGTTCAGGGCAACAGGTGCACTGCTACAGGGTAGGGAGGGAGCCACAATCCACGAGGGCAGGGAATGGTTAAGCCTCATTTTGACCAAGGTTCCCAGGGTGTAAGGCAGGAGCAGTTTTGGGGACCAAGCTAGGAGCTAGAGATAAGGCAGGTTCCACAAGCCCCACTGAGAGCTCTAGGGTCAGCCAGGACTTGAGATCAGTGGTGGTCAGGATCGGGGGTCCTCCTCCCTCACTCCTGGGCCACGGTGGCAGGGGATAGAGAGGGGGTACTTCAGAATTCCCAGCCAGGTTCCCTGGGAGCTGTGTGTCCCCATACTCACAGAGCAGGCGCTTCCCTGACCTGGGGGGCCAGTGTTCCAACAGCCTGAGAGATGGGTGGTCCCAAGGCCTGGGAGGCAGGGGAAGGCCCAGATCACAGTGGATTTCCCTCAGCAAAGATTGGACCATGGTCCCCCCCTCCTCACAGCTCTCGACTCCCATCTCCCAGCTGTCCCCAAGAACACAAAAGCTGATTATTCCGGGCCCCATGAATGGAGTATTGAAAACCCTGTGTCCACATCCAGATAGGTTTTCATCCTCTTCCCAAGCAGACTGTTTGTATGCCAGGATGGAAGCAAAGCCAGGGAAAGATGGGGAGGTGGGTGGGTGCGTTCCGGCTGAGAGGGGCACCCATGTCCCCCGGGAACCTGGGTCTCAGTATGTCCCAAACAGAACCATCTTCTAAACCAGCCGCCAACCATCCAATCATAGTCCACACACTGGGATGCTGGTTACATGGTGTGAATGTTTACTGAGCTCTGCACTTACGATTTATGCACTTTTTGGTTTGTAAGCCTCAATACAAAATTTAAAAAGAAATCCCAAATGGCATTTACTCTCCCAGCCCTATACCATTTTTGCATATTTGTGACTCGTGGGAACTATAGTTCCTTGATGTTTTTTCTTTTTTTAATTTTTATTTATTTTAGCTGTGTGGGGTCTTAGTTGCGGCACGCGGGATCTTCGTTGTGGCATGCATGCGGGATCTAGTTCCCTGACCAGGGATCAGACCCGGGTCCCCTGCATTGGGAGCGCAGGGTCTTACCCACTGGACCACCAGGAAAGTCCCTGATGTTTTTTCTTTAAATTAACTTTTTTTTTTCTGATTTCAATTAACTTTAGGGAATTCCCTGGTGGTCCAGTGGTTAGGACTCAGCGCTTTCACTGCCATGGGCCTGGGTTCAATCCGTGGTCGGGGAACTAAGATCCCGCAAGCTGCGGTGCAGCCAAAAAAATAAAATTAAATAAATTAACTTTAAAGGGAAACTTTATGTTGTTCCAGATAAATGAAAAGCCAGAATCCTTTGCCATAAATAGAAGGCAGTGTAAAAGAAAAAATAAATGAAAATGAAACAGTAAATGTCATCTATCTCCCCCCAAGATGATGTGGGGTGCCCCTAGTGGCACAAACACCCTGCTTTGGGATGTGCTGCCCTGGATGAAAAACTCTGAGCCTTTGGCACAGCCAGGCAGACCTGTCTCGGTTTGGGATCAGACAACCCTCCCACCCCTTGCTTTCATACACCCTCTGCTCCAGCCAGACCTAACTCCTCATGAGGAGTTTCCATCTGTGTTTCTGTCCTCATCCTCCAGCTGCCGCCTCCACTCAGAATACGAAACCCAAGTGGAAATGTCACGCCCCCACCCCTCACCGAAGCTCTACCTGGGCCCTTCCAGCTGGAAGAAGTGAAGGGGAACCTTTAATTCCAGAAGTTCCAGCTGTGACTTCTCCACCACCCCTTAATGGGACCCTTGGAAAGGCCATCCACTGGCTGGACGCGTAAGGACACGGAGATGCAAGTTGGTCCCCAGCCTGATGAGAAGAGCAGGGGATGGAGGCCAGGAGACAGGAACGCTGCCCCTTCCCCCCTCACCCCTGTCCTGTCCTTCCTCCTCCTCTTGTCACTGGGTGAGTGCCCCCCTCCCCCCGTTTCCCCTTTCTGGCTCTGAGTTTTCCCAGTTGTAAAATTACGGTGGGAGGTGGCCTGTAAAGGAGGTGGTTTTCAACATTCCCTCCAGCTCTGACATTTGCCCAGGTTTGATGAAAGCTAAGGTCTGAGTTGGGGGAGTGGAAGGCTCAGTGCTAAAGGTGAGGGCTCAATGTACACAGAGTATGGGCAGTTAGGATATTGGAAACAGGCAAGGAGGGAAAGGGCATGGGCTCACCAATGGCTGTTGGAAAGCCAACTGGTGGAACAGATGCAATCAAACAGCCTAGGGACTATCCTAACTTAGGAAAGAAGAAACTGACCCTTAGTTGCTTCATCTGTAAAATGGGTACACTAGTACATGCCTCAGAGGTTGTAAGGATTCTTTCTCTGAGCTAAGGTATGTGGCTGTGTCTGAGAACTCTGTGCACAAATGAGGGGCTATTATGGGTATTCAATTTCCCATGCTAGGCCAGTTTCCCTCTCAGTCCACGTGCTCAGAATTGTATGGTGAAGGAGAGTGTGGCTGTCCGGGTTAGAATTCCAGCTCTATCTTTTATTTGCGGAATGGCCTTGAGCAAGTTACCTAACTTCACTAAACCTGAAGTTTCCCCTTCTGCAAAATCCAAGCTGCCTCATAAGTTGTCCTAATGAGTAAGTGAGTCAGGCCACATAAAGCAATGAGCACAGTACCTGACATACACATATGTGAGAGCCGAACCAGAAGGACTTATACAGGTAAACCTTTGGGGGAAGTCAGAATGAATCCCAAAGGTAATTTACACACTTAAGGCAGAGCTACTGAGCACCTGGGGAGTAACAGGCTCTGGGCAGGGGGCTCTGGGGGAGACCGAGATGAGACAGACATGGCCACATCACCGGGCAGAAGGCCTGGAAAAAGGTATGTATATGGTGCCCAGGTATTCAGAGGAAAAGGAGAGCACTTCTAGCTGAGAGCTCCAGGAAGGCTTCCCATAGGAGGTGGCTCGATCTGCAGGGCTGTAATGAGCTGGGCTAGCAGAGGAGACTTCAGGGTTAAAGACCTGGAGACAAGACTGATGGGAGATTAAGAAGTAAGGAGAAGCGGATCAGAAGATCCTAGAAGACTTTGTAGAGAAAACTTAGGTTCTGGGACTCCTGCAGGAAAAGGGGAGTCTTTGAGGAATTCAGCAGTGGAGTGGGATAAGCTGAGCTGATATGTGTCTCAGGCAGATCTCTCTGGGGTGGCCCATGGACCAATGGGCGAGGGATGAAGCAAGGAAACCAACTGGGGCAGTCAGGGGCTTTGGAAAAGCAGGGGTAGTGAAGAGGAGGGGGATGATGGTGGGGACCATGGGCGGAGGAGGGGGGGCTGTGTTCCCAGGGCCAGGCAGCCAAGGGAGGGGGCTGAGGGGGCCAATGCTCTTCCTCACTCTGTTCCAGCCAGCGCCCTACAGCCCACCTCACTGCCCTTTCCAGGTAGGTGCCCCTGCCCCTCCCCCCTGCCCTCCCCCCTGCTCCCAAGGTACTCAGATGCTCAGACAGAAGACCCAGGGAATAATGACTAACCAGCCCTCCATTATTCTAGAGGCCCCCAAAGGGATTGCTCTAGTCTCCCCATTTTACAGAAAGGGAGAAATAAGTCCCAGGAGGGCCTGATCCCAAGGACCCCACAGCTTCAGGGCAAGGCGGAGGCACCCTCTAGGTTGGGCCCACTGATCCCCCTGTGCCAGCTTAACCCACTCCACAGAGCTGAGGCTGGTGGGGGGCCCAAGCCGCTGCCGGGGACGGCTGGAGGTCCTGCATGGCAGCTCCTGGGGCAGCGTCTGCGACGACGACTGGGACGTGGTGGACGCCAATGTGGTGTGTCGTCAGCTGGGCTGTGGCCTGGCTCTGCCCGTGCCGCGGCCCCTCGCCTTCGGCCAGGGCCGTGGCCCCATCCTGCTGGACAACGTGGAGTGCCGTGGGCAGGAAGCTGCGCTGAGCGAGTGTGGCAGCCGAGGCTGGGGCGTCCACAACTGCTTTCACTACGAGGACGTGGCTGTCCTGTGTGACGGTGAGCAGGACAGTCTGTGACCCGGAAGGGCAGACAGGCTGGCAGGCAGCAGGGCTTCCCAGCGGTAAGAATGTTCCAAAGAAGAAGACCGAGCCAGCAGCTGCAGTGCACGGTGCTGGGGAAGCGCCCCAGCCTGGCTGTCAGAGCCTGGGCCCCAGCAGTGCTCTGGCTCATTGTGTGACCTCTGCTGAAAACCAGCATTACTGCTTCCATGGAGGGCCTTGATTATCCCAGCAGAGCCCTCTTCCCATTTTTAAAACCAGACAATTGGGGTCAACACTGGCGGTGAGGCCCGCTTGGTGTAGAGCTGCAACAAATCTCTGAGAGGCTTTGACCTTGAGAGCAGTAGTTCAGGTTTTCAAGAAAATCAGCTGGAGGGCTCATTAAAACACAGATGGTGGCCCCATGCCAGAGTTTCTGATCCTGCGTCTGGGGTGGAGCCTGAGAATTTGCATTTCTAACAAGTTCTCAAGTGATGTGATGCTGCTTTAAGAACTAAAAGAACTGAGAACCAAACGAAATCCTCTAAAGCTACTGCTTTCAGGACTCAGGTGGCCCTTTCTCCTCTCATACCCCAGATTTCCTAGTTTTGACCCTTTGTGTAGCCAGAGGTCCTGAGGGCAGGTACCTTAGGGGTCCATGCCCTGCCCCTCACATACCTGTGTTTGTGAGGATGGAGAACAGAAAACTCCATATTCTCCTCCCTTCCACCCTGCTTCTTTCCCAGAATTCTTGCCCACGCAGCCCCCAACAAGGAAAGTGTTAACGAGTAGGGCACCCCCTACAACTCCCCAGAATGGAAAAGGTAAGTAAAGGCAATGTGGGGGACCACCTGGGTCTTAGGAGAGGGATCCAGGGAGGAATATCCCAAACCCTACCCTAGGCAGTGGGAAGTGAGGGATTACTGATGGGTGAGTTTGGTCATTCCTTCATCCCGCCCTGCCCCTGCACCCCCTCAGGCCACTCACCATCTGGACAGGGAAAGAAGATTCATTCTAGTGGGATGATAAAAATAGTCAGCACAAGGCTGGAGAAAATAAGAGAGGTGGGGGCTGAAGCTTAATCTAATGGGAGAGTCCGATATTCACAGAAATGCTGATAATGATGTAGAACAACAAAATGAAAAGTTCCCTTAAAGAAAGATAAAAAGGCAAGAAAATCCGGAGGAGGAAGAAGATCCCATTCATCAGAAATCAGGGAGGGTTTCCTGGAGGAAGAGTTGTTGGTGCTGTACCTGGAAAGATGAGAAGGCTTTCATTGCAGTAGTGTTATAAATGAGGAATCAGCACCTCCTAGATGGTTAGCAGAGCATGGATGGACAAGGGCAGGAAGGGTTGCTTTTAGGCAGGAAATGACACAGTCATAGGGTTCTGTCCTCAGATCCCACAAAGCACCCCCAATCTAGACTCTGAGGAAGCAGTGCCTTGGGGGTAAGTGGGTGAGCAGCTCCTCCTAGGTTTTAAGTCCTGGGACACCATGCACTGTGGGTATGCGGAGGGCCTGGGGCAATAAGGAAGAACTTTGGGTTGGGATGGGCAGCAAAGCCATGTGGGAGATGCTCCTTGTCCCCCCACCCCCATTACCAGGTGAGGGCAGCGTGCGCCTGGTGGGGGGCGCGGGCCCGTGTCAGGGCCGAGTGGAGATCCTGCACGGTGGCCTGTGGGGCACCGTGTGTGACGATGACTGGGGGCTGCCGGACGCCACGGTGGTCTGCCGCCAGCTAGGCTGCGGGGCGGCACTGGCAGCCACCACCAACGCCTTCTTCGGCTACGGCACGGGGCACATCCTGCTGGACAACGTGCACTGTGAAGGAGGCGAGCCCCGCCTGGCAGCCTGCCTGAGCCTAGGCTGGGGGGTGCACAACTGCGGCCACCACGAGGACGCCGGCGCGCTCTGCGCAGGTGCGGATTTCGGGGGCGGGGCCGGTGGGCGGGGCGGGGCCGAGTCCTGAAGCAGGAGGAGGTGGAGTGGGGCCTGGGAGGGGACCGGGATGTTGAGTGTCTTGGTGTTAACCTGAGCTCTTTCAAGAAGGCCCCCGAATTAGTTTTAATTTCTCAGTACTGCTCTAGAAGTGCCTCCGAACATCCTAGTAGACTCCACAGGTATGTAATACTGCAGTATTACCTAACCAATACTCCAGAATTGTCTAACAGTACTCCAAAAATGCCTTCGGAATTTTCCACCACTTTCTAAGTACTCTTTATGGAATACTTCAGAGTAAAGTAATAGTCCTCTAGGATCGCTCCAGAGATACTCCAGAATTCTCTCATTGACACCCAGGTATGTCCCCAGAATTCCCTAGCCATCTGTAATCCTGATTCTCTTATAATAGTAGTTCTTCTCACCTGGTCCCTCTCCCATACTGAGAGGTTTTCTGAAGTAGGAATAATAGGGCTGTTAATGGCATTTCACAAATGGACTCCATTCTACCAGATATAAAGTGCTTGCCCATGCCTCACAGCTAACCAGGGGGCATCATCCCCAATTTACAGATGGGAAAGCTGAGGCCCAATGAGGCAGAGTGAGCCCTGGCAAAGCCTCAGCTAACCTTGCTGCATGATCTTGGGTATGCCCCTTGCCCCTTCTAGTCTTATTATTTTATCTGTAAATGGGGATAGTGAGTTTTGTTCTGCAAGCCCCTCAGGACTGTGCATGGCCCTCCCTGTTGGGCAAGGCCTTCTTTATCGCCCCATCTTGGACACACATTGGGCTTCTGGGAGCACTGGAGAGAAATGAAAGCACATCTGTGAATGCCTGTATAAACCGTGAAGTGTACACCTAGGCAGCACAAATAAATTACAAGAACTGGCAAAGTGGGGCAGACTTCCTGGGACCCCAGTTGGGACTGAGCCCCCAGCTCTGAAAGTAAAATCTGTTGTCTTCTCCAGGGAGACCCTCCCATCCTCTCCGAGAGCCCAAGGCTGACCAGGAACCAGAACCTTGGCCTCTGACCCTACTCCCTTCTCTGATTCCTACTCTAGTCCTGGGGCACCTGACTCTCACAGCACTGCCACCGTCGGGCACAAGAGCGGACTGGGCCTGGCACACAGAGCCAGAGGGTAAGGAGCCCAGCCCACCAGGCTGGAATGATAGGGGCAATGGTAGGTGGGCAGGGCTGGGAATTGGGAAGACTGTTCTGGACTCAGGGGGAGGGGGCCCGGGCTAGCAGGCCAGGGCTTTTGGCCAGACGGTAAAGAGGTGGGTGAGAGAACAGATGAGCAGGTGGAGCAAGGGTGAAATCCAGAGCTCTGAAAAGTTCAGCAGGGTGGGAGGAGGCACTTCCTCAAAGCTCTGAAATAAAACTTGGGTTGGGGCTGAGGTTGGAAATAGAGAGGCCTTGTGAGAAGTGAGATATAACTTGAATGAAGGGTCGAAGTACATTTGCAATTAGGGCTGGACCTATCATTGGGATTGAAATTAGGATAATGCCTGGAAGTAGGATTTGGTTTATTCCCTTCAAGCTTCCTGAGGACCCCACCACAGCATACAACATGATGACTCTAGGATTGAGGCTGAGTGGGGTGCAGGTGTGGTAAGAGTTGGGACATCTCAGTACACGCGCCCTGTGCCCAGCTGCAGGCCAGAAGCCCTCTTTGTCCCCTTCAAATGCTCTAGATACCCTGTCTCTGCAGCTACAGGAGTTGGTGCCCTGCCTTCCAGGGAGCCGGCACTGTTCACCACAGCGGCCTGGGCGGCGGGGAAGAAAAGTAAGTGGCAGGGCCGGGGTTCCGTTGTGGGTGGAAGAGGGTGGGGCCGGGGCTCTGCCCGGGAGCCGATGGCCCCAGCCCAGCCCCTCTGGCCGCGGGCCTGTGCGCCCCGCAGGCGGGCGGCTGCGGCTGGTGGGCGGCCCGAGCCCGTGCCGCGGCCGCGTGGAGGTGCTATACGCCGGGGGCTGGGGCACCGTGTGCGACGATGACTGGGACTTCGCGGACGCGCGCGTGGCCTGCCGCGAGGCGGGCTGCGGGCCGGCGCTGGGTGCCACGGGCCTCGGCCACTTCGGCTACGGCCGCGGCCCCGTGCTGCTGGACAACGTGGGTTGCGCCGGCACGGAGGCCCGCCTGAGCGACTGCTTCCACCTGGGCTGGGGCCAGCATAACTGCGGCCACCACGAGGATGCGGGCGCGCTCTGCTCAGGTAAGGCCGCTGCAGGACCACGTATGCACGGCGACACGGGCAAAGCCGAGCGCCATCTGAGGAATGGGGGGGGCGGCGGGGTGCCGAGGGCAGACGCTTACTGCGGCACGGGCGGGGCCTGCTGTGAGATGGGCGGGACCGGCGCAGGCGCGTATAGAGGCGCGGGCGGGATGAGGCAGGCTCTGGGGAACGGGCGGGGCCTCGCGCAGGCACGCTCTGCGGCGCGGGAGGGGCGGGGTCTGTTGGGAAATGGGCGAGGCCGAGCGTCGGAGCTCGCCGAGGCACTACGGCGTGAGCGCCGCGGGAGAGGATTCACGCTCCGCAGACGGAGGCGGAGCCCACCATCGGCGCGCTCTGCGGCTGCGCGGCCTGAGCGGGGCCCGCGAAGGGAGCGCCCTCTGCTGCAGTGAGGGGCGGGGCCCGAGGTGAGAGGCCGAAGTCCAGTGGTAAAGTGTGGCAGAACCTGTGACAGACAGGCGTGGCCGGGGAGGTTTTGTTCTGCTGCGTCAAGGACCCGAAAAACTGTAGTTAGCAGGGAGAGTTGATCAGCTTTCGGGGAGCAAGCGTTTGACCCTTGGTGGGAGTCAATGGAAAAGGGGTGTTTGCAGAGTCTGACACATTTAAAAATGCGTCTCTTTATTGATTGCTTTGGGAATCGGTATTTTCGCCCTTGTTTGGTGTCCTGGTAGCCTTGGCCACAAAGGGTTCTGCTTTGGGCCCCAGGGTGAAAGAAGCACAACCCACGTTTCTGTACCAAGGAGCGGGGACCTATGAAGTCCTTTCTGACCCTAAATCAGTTCTCCCTTGGAGGGTAAGAGGTGACCTGGCCTCAAGGGACTTGTTCCCCAATGTGACAGCCACCTGTTTCTTTGTCCTTGCTGAGCCAGGCCCAGACGAGCTAGTCCAGCAGGATGGTGCTGAGACCACCCAGGTGCCCACTCCTCGGCCCAGGGACGGTAGGTGTCCCCCGCCCCTAAGAGTGAAGTGGAGGCATCAGGATACGAAGGACCAGATTTGGAAGGAGGTCACAGCCCGGGGTTACACAGCAGATTTGCACCAGGTCCTGGAGCCTTTGTCCTTCTGCGAGAGTCTCAGGCCTCATTAATAGAGGCATGATGTCCAGAAAGAGGGAGGTGGGTTTTAAGCTAGAGTCATCTAGAGATTTCTAGAGTTGGGACCAAAATAAAGGGATGGGCTCCTGTCCTCAGGAGAGCAATAAAAGAATTCAGACTTTAGTCTGGGGAGTCCAGGGAGGAGGGGAGACGATAATGATAGAGAGGAGCCCTGGGTCTGAGGTATTGGGATTGTGAACAGAGAACTAAGGAGAGAGCAGACATGAAGCTCCCAGCATGCAAAGAGCGCCCCACAAAGGCTTGTGCACATTCTTCTAGAGATGCAGTCTGGATGTCCATCTTATTTTAATCTCATTTATCTGCCTTCGTCCAGTGGTTCCCAGGGCACTGCTGTGTCCCAAACCACCACCCTTTGCCTCCTCTAACTACCCCTTACCTGGCCTAGCTTGGGAGTGGCCTGGCCTGGGCCAGCCCCTTCCAGCCCCAGACCTTGTCTCCCCACAGGGCACTTACGTCTGGCCAATGGAGCCCACCGATGCGAGGGCCGTGTAGAGCTCTTCCTAGGGCAGCAGTGGGGCACTGTGTGCGATGACGCTTGGGACATGCGGGCAGCCGGCGTCCTGTGTCACCAGCTGGGCTGTGGCCAGGCCCTGGCAGCCCCTGGTGAGGCCCACTTTGGCCCAGGCCGAGGCCCTATCCTCCTGGACAATGTCAAGTGCCGTGGGGACGAGAGTGCCCTGCTGCTCTGCTCTCACATCCGCTGGGATGCCCACAACTGTGACCACAGTGAGGATGCCAGTGTCCTGTGCCAGCCATCGTGACCCAGCCCACTCTGCAGACCACTTCTTCTGGGAGCCTACTGTGGCCTGCCCCTCCTCCTTCAGGAAGTCCTCCTCCTGTGACAACTGCAGTTCACTCTGCCCTTCCCTCCCCTTGCCTGGGAGAGAGCCTGCCCAGATGGTGTAGTCCTGCCTGAGGGAGCCTGGCTCTATCCCATCAACTTAGTGTGTGACCTCACCTGTCATCACCTACTGTGGGCCCATTTCAATGAAAACTCCTACTTTCTGCTCAGCTAAAACAGAAACTGGTGGGAAGGGAAGAACTCCTAACTTTCCTCTTTGGTGGGACTCCTGTTACAATACCCTTAACCCAGCCTTCCTTAACCCTGGTCCAGGAGGTTCAGGTGCTCTCTGTAAATGGGGTATCTCCTTTCACCCCACCCATCTGGGGATCCTCAAGAAGAGGGGAAGGCAAGAGAGGCCTACAGCTCTTACCTTAGACCGGCCTGGGGCTGCAGAAGGACCTGGGTCGTTGCCCTGGACTGCTCTGTGAGGGCCTGGACTCAGATGGTGCTTGGCTGGACAAGGGGACTGGAGGGGCCAAAGCAGGGACAGGGGCCCCTCCCTGCAGCTGGAACCAGCAACTCGATTTATGCTGCTCCCACCACAGAGCCTTCACTTTGCAGAAGCAAAGAACCCTGGGGGCCTGTAGCCACCCGTTCATAGGTGCCAAGTCAATAAAGCATTGTCCCCCCTGTCTTTTAACCGAGGTCAATGTTTGGGCATAAGTGCGTTGTTTGTGGCAGCAGGGAAGACTCTGGTTAGGACTCTCTGGAGGAAACCTGCCTGGGGTGGAGGGCAGTTCAAGAGCATCATCAGAGAGCTTTCCGCGGGCCCATCACATCCTGGAAATGCTGACTTACAGTGTCAGGCCAGGAAGGCCCCTAAAGGGTCCCCTAGCCCATCCCCATTTTCCTTTTACATACACAGAATCCTAAAGGAAGGGGTCTGCTCAAAGGCACATAGCAAGAGTCACTAGAAGAGAAAAAATTGAGAGGAGGCAGAAAGGATGATGGAGGAGAGTAAAGCAGCATTGGGGCTTCCCCAGGGGCTGCTCTTGAGGTACCTCACCTGGTGCCCCAGGGCCAGAGGGGAGTGAGGGATCCTGCCAGAGCCTCTCTCAGCCCCCCAGTGGCTGACTTGCCAGTAGCAACTGTCTGACGTCAAACCCCCACCCTCCACATCAGCCTGCAGGCTCTGTATGAGTTTCCTATCCCTGCCGTAACAAATTACGATAAATTTAGTGGCTTAAAACAACAAATTTATTATCTTACAGTTCACGAGTCTGAAATGGGTTTCCCTGGGCTCAATTCGAGGTGTTGGCAGGGCAATATTCTTTCTAGAGGATCCAGTGGGGAATCCTTTTCCTTACCTTGTCCAGCTTCTCGAGGCTGCCTGTGTTCCCTGCCTGCTCACAACCTCCTTCCAGCCAGCATTGCATCACTCTGACCCCAGCGTCCATCATCTCATCTCTTTTTCTGATTCTTCTGCCTCCCTCTTCCATCCTCGAAGGCCCTTTGTTATTATATTAGGCCCACCTGGATAATCCAGGATAATCTCCCCGTCTCAAGGTCCTTAATTTAACCGTGTCTGCAAAATCTTTTTAGCTACGTAAAGGAGCATTTTCACCAGCTCCAGGGATTAGGACTTGACCTCTTGCGGGGGGGGGGGGGGGGGGGGCGGGAATTATTCTGCCTCCCACAGGCTCCAAACCCAAGTCCTGGCTGCCAGCCAAAGAGTGAGGCAGACACTTAAGCTCCAAACTCCATCAGCTCTTGGCAGTATTGGTTTTGTCTCCATTTGTCAGGGAGCTCTGTGGCCCACTGTGTCATTGGAGGGATGAGGGCTGGAGGAGTGAAAGGAATGAAAATGCTTAAGAATTCAGGGAGTCGGGGCAGAGGGACAGGGATGCTGTAGCTGCCCTCAGCCCCTAGACCTCAGTGCAGCACACACAGATTCTGCTTAGCCTGTGGTCATTGCCACTCCAGCCACATCCACACTCGAGTGTGCCTCTCCATTGTCTTGAGATGTGTCACGGCTTCCCACCCCTGGACTCCCCTTCCCCATCTAAACAAAGTGCTTTCATCAATGCTCAACTAAAGGGAAGTATTAGCATCCCTTTTTACAGACAGGGACAACTGAGGCTCAGAGCGGGGAAATGACTTGTACAAGTTCGCAGAGGAGACCCAGGACCAGAAGTTAAGATTCTTGATGCCCATTACTGGGCACCAACATGTCCAGTTCTTCCCCTTCCTGGCATGTGGTAGATTTGTACTTCCCTGTCCTCTTGAAGCGAGGCATGGCATGTTGACACGCTTTGGCTGATGAAATGTGAGTGGAAGTATCCCCCTCAGGCAGAAGCCTTCAAGGACCCAAGCACTGTCTGCCAAGTTCCTTTCCTTCAAGGTGACCAGTGACATTCCAGGTGGTGGAGGCTCCATCAATCTGGGTCCCCACCTGGAGAAAAGCTTCCATTGACTCAAGATGGGCAGGTAGAGTGAGTGAGAAATCTGAGTTTGGGGGTAGTTTATCATAGCAGCGTAACCTAGCCCATCCTGAGTGAGACACTGAGGCTCCTAAATTTTTCTCTGTCCTGTGGGGCCTACCTGAAACCTGTTTTCCAGACAGTTATCAAAGCTGTTCTGCTGTCTGTTTTCTGTGGTTCTGTGTACACTTTGGTGTTCTGTGGGCCAGAGCCTACTGGGTTTGGGAACCACGCAGATAAATAAGGACTTTTGCCCTTGAGAAACTCACAGAATAATCCAAATGCTGACTTGAGCGCCCTGTGACTCTCCTGAAACTCAACTTAGAACTTCATCACCTACACCTAAACCTGGGTTTCCCTGTTTAGGAAGTAACACTACCTAGCACTAGCTTAAGCTGGAAATCTGGGTGTTGTCCCCGACAGTCCCCACCCTTGAAAAACTAATTAGTCATTCAAGTCTACTGATTCTACCTCCCAAACACTGCTGGAATATGTTCGTTTCTCTTACCGTTTCTTCTCTTACATTTCTTTCATGGCCTCTTCACTGCCTCACTGTCTCCAATCCATTCCCCGTACCACAAGAGCAGTGAGCTGTCTAATGTTGACAAATCTGACTGTGCCACTCCGCTGCTTAAACCCCTTCCATGGCTCCCCAATGTTTTCCTCAGCAACCTAGCTCAGTCTACAAGGTCCTGCAACAGCCCGGTTCTACTTGTGTTCGACATCATCCCTTACCACTTGCTGCCAGGCTCTCGCCAGGCTGAACTGCTTTCAATTCCTCTAGTGTCTGGGCTTTCTTCCCACCGGGCCTCTGCACATGCTGTTCTCTCTGCCTGGAATACACGTCACCCTCTCCCCTCCTTCCCTTTGGTCAACTCTTATTTAGCCTCATGTTTCAGCTTTCATTTTCTCCAGAGGCCTTCACGGATACCCCCTCCCCCACCCACGGTCTGGACTAGGAGCCCCCATCACACCCTGTACCTCCCCAGTGACAGCACTCACCCCTACATCACAGCAGACTGCTGACTTAGCTGTGTCTTCCACCAGCCCAGGGGAGCTGGGAGGGCTGGGTCTGGGTCTGTTGTGCTTGACTTTGCACGTAGGACCTTATACATGGCAGGTGCTCAGATAATATTTGTCCAGTGAACGGAGGACGTGAACAAGTATTTCTGGAGCACCTGTGTGCTAGTCTGAGCACCGTGCTGGACTCTGGGGCTGCAGAACAGGAAGAGATCTAGACCAGTTACTGTTTGCATGGCCCAGAGATTACCTTCAAAAGAAGACCCATGATAAGCCGTTGAACAAATCAATAGCCAAGAGAGTTTGAGCTAGTGATTAGTGCTACAAAGAACATGAAGCAGGGCGTTATGGGGAGGGTCAGGTGGTCAGGGAAGGCCGCTGAGGTGGTGAGCCTGGAGCTGGGCCCGAGGAGTGAGGGGGAACCAGCCATGAGCCTTTTGTTGATCATGAAAATGTTTGGGGTGGACCATTCCAGGTCCTTCACTGGGGATTTAGCCTGGCCTGCAGAAGGACCAGCAAGAAGGGCATTGTGATTGGAGCAAAGAGAAACATGATAATAGATGAGTCAGGAAAGCTGGTAGGCGCCAGACCACTCAGGATTTTCTAGGCCACCGGGAGGAGTTTTATTCGAAGAGCAATGAGAATCCATTGGAAAATGAAGAATGCAGGCGGCCCAGGTGTCAGCCTCTTGAGCATTTCCCACCTCTTTTAACTTGCTGAGTGCACCTTGCCTCTTAAGATCTAATCAAAAGGACCCATTAAAGTAGGATACCAGGATCCCTACCAAAAGCCTCGAATTCTTAGGGAGCTTAGATTCTGCTAAGTACCCCTGACTTTTGCTGATTTCTAAATCTTCCATCTGCTTTTGCCTCCTTTGTGACTCTCCTTTTACCTGTTCATTGACCAAGCCCTTCACTCCCAAAGTTCCACCAATTCCAGGCTGTGCATGGTGCACACTTGGCTGATGATTTGGAGCAAGCATTCAACAAACAGCCAGAAATTAGATACCCTGTTTTTAAAAATCCCTTGTATATTCACATACACACACACTGCCACCATTACCACCACCGCACACACATGCACATTCCCACATAATTGTTACTGATATTCTCTACTCTAGCCTACCCCAATGGTCTAGATGGCCTACCCCAAATGCTGAGACCCTCCATCTCCTACCACCTCCTTCCGCATTTGCAAGCCCTCTTGACTCCCACATTTTTGCTCATTGCTTTTTCTTAAATAACTGCTTTATTGTGATATAATTCACATACCATCAAATTCTCCCTGTACACTCAAGTGTACAATTCAGTGGTTGTTAGCTATTTGCAGGGTTGTGCAACCATCACCACTATCTAATTCCAGAACATTCCAGAACATTTCATCACCCCACCAAAAAAACCTCATACCCATTAGCAGTTACTCCCCATTTTCCCCACCCCGGGGCCCCTGGCAACCGCTAATTTACTTTCTGTCTGTATGGGTTCTAGACATTTTCTAGACATAGAATCAGGCAACATGTAGCCATTTGTGACTGGCTTCTCTCACTTGGCATAGTGTTTTCAAGGTTCATTTGCATTGTAGCATGTATCAGTACCTCATCCTTTTTTTTAAAAAAATTATTTATTTTATTATTTTATTTTATTTATTTACTGTTTCTGGATGCATTGGGTCTTCGTTGCTGCGCCCGGTCTTTTCTCTGGTTGCGGTGAGTGGGGGCTGCTCTTCGTTGCGGTGCGTGGGCTTCTCATCGTGGTGGCTTCTCTTGTTGTGGAGCACAGGCTCTAGGCGCGCTGGCTTCAGCAGTTGTGGCACGTGGGCTCAGTAGTTGTGGCTCGTGGCTCTAGAGCGCACGCTCAGTAGTTGTGGCACACACGCCCAGTTGCTCCGTGGCACGCAGGATCTTCCCGGACCAGGGATCGAACCCGTGTCCCCTGCACTGGCAGGTGGATTCTCAACCGTTGCACCACCAGGGAAGCCCTCATCCTTTTTTAAGGTGAAATAATATCCCTTTGAGTGGACTTATCAGATTGTGTTTATCCATTCATCTGTTGATGGACACGGGCTATTTTTACCTTTTGGCTCTTGTGAATAATGCTGCTATGAACAGTCCTGTACAAGTATCTGTTTGGGAACCTGTTTCCAGTTCTCTTGGGTATATACACAGGACTGGAATTGCTAGGCCATATGGTAATTCTATGTTTAACATTTTGAGGGACCACCAAACGGTTTTCCACAGTGGTTGGGCCATTTTACATTCCCACTTTACACTGCACAGGGGTTCCAATTCTCCACATCTTTGCTCTTGTTCCCCCCTTAAAAAAAATTCTAGCCATCCTACTGGCTGTGAAGTGTTATCTCCTGGTTTTGTTTTTTATCTACTTAATGACTAATTATGTCAAGTGTCTTTTGTTGTTGTTCTCATTGGCTATATGTATATCTTCTTTGGAGAAATGTCTATCAAGTCCTTTGCCTATTTTTCACATGTGTTCTTTCTCATTTCTTATGCAGAATTATCTTGTCTACCGCCTAGCCTCCAGGACTAGCTTTCCAAAATTGCCCTTTTTGTTTTGCTAATCAAAGCTGGTTCTCCTAATTGGAATTCTGCAGCCACCTATTAAGTGGTTTTGTTCCCTCTCCCCGTCCCCGCATTTGTATACGTTGTCTCATTTCACAGTCGCAACCTGAGAGATGGAGGTAAAATCATTCTCTGATTTGACATTTGAGGATTTAGGGATTGGCCAGGATCTTACAGCTAGCTTATTAGGGGGTGGGATTCGCACCCTGAGCTGTCAAACTCCAAAAAGCCCCATGCTCTTCCTACTAACTAGTACTATCTTGTCTCAGGACTACCCCGGACATGTTTATCTTTATCTCTACTGTACAGAAGGGAAACTCAGGGCCGGAGAAGGATCAGGAGTTTTCCTGGGTCACGAAAAAAGATCAGAGACCAGGTCTAGGGACGCCCACCTCCGCCCCAAAATCCTTCTCCCAACCCCACCAGCTCAGTGGCGTGGACCTGGAAAGGGTGGCTCTGCTCCGCCCTTTCGGCCCAGTCCAGTCGCGCTTTCCTGCTGAGTCACTGCCGAGGGGCAGGGCAGGGCGGTCGCAGCGAGCACGCGCGAGCAGAGCGAGTAGGAGCCCGCCCCGCGTGGGAACCGAAGCCCCACCTCTGACTCCGCGGTAGCCTCCTGATTGGAGAGCATTGGACTGATACAGCCAATCACAGCAAGCTGCGGCGTGCGGGTGGGGCGGAGCCGAAGACAAGGGAGACACCTCCCCCCTGTCTCCTAGAATCCGCCCCTTCCGGGCGCACCCTTCTGGGCGTTGGGGAGCGTCCTGGGCTCGGACGCTGGAGAGACGGGGGTAGCCGGACCTTGCGGGATGCCGGGTGGTACCTACGCGGGGTCGGAAAGAAACGGTCCGGAAGAGTCCCCAAGAACCTGTGGTGAAGGCGACCTCTTCTAGTCTGTGCTGCCATTCTCAGTTTACAAAGAGAATTTGACACCCCACCCGCCGCCAGTCGGGCGGGGCTGGGATCTTTATTCGTGTTTGTGGGGAAGATTAACCTACAGAGGCCTGTTAAAATTATAAGGCCAGTTTTCGTTAAAACTGGCATTGGAAAGGGGCGGGCCCAGGCGCTTGCAGACGTGCGCACTAGGCTGGGAGTTTGCCGGCAGCTTAGAGGTGCCCTAGCAAAGGCCTGTGTGTGCAGGGTCACCCTGAGGATGTGGCCCCCGTGGTCTCCAGAGTTGGCCTTGAGGGCCTTTGAGATGTAGCCAAGGCAGGGAGGGTGGTCTCTGGAGCTCAGCAGTTTGCTGTTCAAACTCGTAGTCTAGGCCTAACTCCCTGTCTCCCCTGCCGACCGTGCACCCCTCCACCCACCTCCCTGGTATCTGCCCTTGAGGTGTCTTGATGGGCTTGAGTTTATCTTACTCTCAAAGACTGCTAGCGGTCTTCCTCTCCACCTCGCTCAGCTACCCAGCAAATATTTGAGCCCTTCCTTGTGTCAGGCTAAGGCAAACAGTGCATCACAGAGCCAACCAGGTCTCTGCTCCTGTAGAGTTTACAGTCTAGGCAGGAGATAGACCAATGGTTACACAGTGGTTACATTGTGAGAGTTGGATGGGGGAAGAACAGAGTGCCAAGTCAGGGGCAGTTTGCAGGGGGCCCTAACTTAGTCTAGGGGGAAGGAGCAGGGAAAGCTTTAGGAAGAAAATAACTTTTTTTTTTAATTTTTTAAAAAATTTATTTTATTTATTTTGGCTCCTACTTGGCAGATGGAGAAACTGATGCTCAGAGAAGAGACTGCTCTGCCCAAGGTCACCACCCTGAGCTAGAGGCAGACTTGGAACCTGGATATGCGGGCTCCCACTGGCTTCACTTTCCACTGCCCACATTTGGGTTGTTTTAGGTCTTCTTTGCTGCGCACGGGCTTTCTCTAGTTGTGGCCAGTGGGGGCTACTTGTCGTTGCAGTGTGCAGGCTTCTCATTGCAGTGGCTTCTCTTGTTGCGGAGCACGGGCTCTAGGCACGCAGGCTTCAGTAGTTGCGGTGCGTGGGCTCTGGAGCGCAGACTCAGTAGTTGTGGCGCACGGGCCTAGTTGCTCCGCAGCATGTGGGATCATCCTGGACCAGGGCTTGAACCCGTGTCCCCTGCATTGGCAGGTGGATTCTTAACCACTGTGCCACCAGGGAAGTCCAGCAGGAGGATTCTTAACCACTGCGCCACCAGGGAAGCCCGAAAATAGCTTTTAACCAGAGGAAAGGGAGCCTGGCCCTCTTGGAAGAATGGAAGGAGAAGCAGATGGCTGGAAGAGAGGTTTAAGGGAGAAGGTGGATTGAGATGGGAGGAGAGTCTTGTGGGCTCATTAAAGATTAGGGAGATTATCCTGAGGGTACTAGGAAGCTAACTAGAGGGTTTTAAGCAGAGGAGAGACATAATAAGATTTGAATTTTAAAAACATCATTCTGGGCATCTTGAGGAGGGGTAGACAGTAGGGGAATAAGATGGAAGCAGGGAAACCAGCTGCATTAATGCAGGGGAGACATGATGATGGTGGTTCAGACTCTGGTGGAAGCGGTACAGACCATGAGCAGAGGATGAGTTGTTGACCTGTAAGGGGGGCTGTAATGCTTCGGAAGACTTTGAGTGGCACTCCCTCTGTGGGGCCCCCTTTATTTATCCGTTCATTTATTCAACAAATATTTGAGCACCACTCTGGCCAGAAATTATGCCCAGTTTCCCAGGGAGCGAGGCTGCTGTCTGAACCAGTCGGGGTGGAAGGGAAGGGGTGATGTCTGCAGAGGGGTTGGTGCAGACCTTACTGAGACCCCACAACTGTACAGTATTTGGACACTGGTGTGAGGTTCCTATGCATTTCAGCTCCCACCAGAACCTCCCTCTGCTGACAGCCAGCCAGAGATTTCAGTTCCTACTTGGCATATGGAGAAACTGATGCTCAGAGAAGGGACTGACGTGTCCAAGGTTACCACCCTGAGCTAGAGGCAGACTTGAAACCTGGGTATGCGGGCTCCCACTGGCTTCTCTTCCCACTGCAGTCTGGATGCCCACATTTGGGTTGTTTCAGGCTCAGAGCGCCTCTCGCCACTGTCAGGCAGGAGAAGCTGCAGACAGAGGGGCGCCTGCTCCTTGTCTCTCTGCGTCCAGCTCCAGCCCTGAGATTGCTATATTATTAGCAACAACCCACGGCTGCGCAGAGCTGTACAGCCTCCTGCTTGCCAAGGGACTTACATGCAATATCTCATTTGATCCATCTGGCCTCGCCAGGTAGTGAAAATTATTATCCCCACTTAACAAGTGAAGAGACTAAGTCTTAAAGACACCAACTATTAGTGCATCTGATGAACTCCACTGAGGTTCAGTAACATACAACTAATATGTATCCATTGAACTCTGATCCCCTGCAACTGTGCTGGGTTCCATAGAATGCAAAGATGAACAGGATCTGGGCTCTGCCCCCAAAGAGGAGATAATCTATAGGGATATCGTGCATATACATTCCTGGCCTTTGTGTAAGACCCTGGTGTGTGGGGCTTTGGAGAAATGGTGCGGGCTCAGAAGCAGAAGTAACTCCTAGCAGAAGGTCTGGGAAGCCTCTGGAAGAGGAAGCATTTAAGCTGGAGTTGGAGGCCATGGGTTTGGATAGGTGGTCCTAGGGTCCCCTCTATGTTCTCTCCCAGCATCCTGGGCTCACCCTCTCATCACAAGTCATTACTTGTCTCCCCTGCCAGGTACTGTGCACCTAATAAGTACTCAACATTTGAATCAATGGAGGAGCAAGTAAACGGTGGAGAGGCAGAATGAGGCCAGTTTGCAGGTGACCTTGATGATCAGCAGGGTCTCTTCCAGTCGTAGAGGGCTGCCATCTGGGGCAGAGCTCTTGGGCGGGGGGGATAGAGCAATGAAACATGTCCTTTCTTCCCTGTTTTTGGTGGCACTTGGCACCCAGCATAAGTGCTGGGGTTTGGGGGTGAGGGGAGGTGGGTAGGAGCCTTTAATTGGTGGGATCTTTATCAATGGTGCAGCTCTGGGAACTGGGGTCACAACCTACTCTCCTGACTCCCCACCTTTGGCCCAAACTGCTTGGCCAGATTTTTGGAACTCTCCCCAAAGGGTGCCAGGAACAGAAGGTATCTGTTGCCTCCAAGATCTTGTTGGACCTGAAGGACACCCTTGACACCCCAGGTTACTCAGGTCCTCTGTGGGGTAGGTGAAGATATGTCACAATCACTGAGGATTGGGTGGTTGTTTCCAGTTTACAGATGGCGACGAAGGCTGCAGAGAGCTCAGTGGCTGCCAGACCTCACAGCTAGTGAGAGGCAGAACGGGGTCCCTCCCTCCAAGGCAGCCCCCTTCTCCGACCTCCCGCTGCCCCTGAGGAAGCCCTCAGCAGGGGCACTCCTCAGTCTGCAACACAGGGTCACCTGGCTGGGCTTTCTGCAGCGGGTGGTGCAGGTGGAAGGGATGACCCAGCTGCCTGGCCCGGTGGCCTCTGCCTTCCCAGAGCAGCCATCTGTCTTGCACTGACTGGGTCCAGCCCAGCAGCTTCTGGGATGAGCTGTGGGCACCTGGCCAGCGAGCTCAGCACCTTCCCTCTATCGGATCCTTTCTTTCTGTTTATTTCTCTTTTCTCTGCTTTTATTTTATTTATTTATTTAGCCAGCCTCAGGGCCTCCTCCCTGGCCTTTCCCTGCCCCAGGAGTAACCCCAGGACATCCAGTGCCTCAGAAATCACAGCTGCCCCTACTCTGCCTGTGCCTCTCCTCAGCCACCTGCATGACCCAGTGGATAAAAAAGAAGAAAGCAAGGGAATGCTGTAGTCACGCTCCGCTTTGTTCAAGCCCTTGGCTTCCTCTTCCCTGGTTGTGAAGCTCAGGAGGCCCGAATCGGCCCCATCTTTCCAAGGTAGAAGTGCTGGCCCGGAGATCAGAGCTATAGGAGCAAGAAGCGAGGGTGGCAGGGCCCTGTGCCAGGCAGAAGGGAAAGGTGTGGAGGTTCAAGCCGCCAGCTGCCCTGCCTGCCGCACTGCTTCTTCCAAACCCAAACCCTTTGAGCAGACCCCCTTCCCTGGGGCTCAGAGCTCGCAGCTCTGTGAACCATCCCTGCGCCCTCACAGCCTGGTCCTGGGTGGCCTTCCTGAGGCCTTTGGCCCCTGGTTGTCGTTTTCCTCCTTCCCCAGGCCCTGCCTCATCCTGGGGACTTCCAGCATCCACAGGACACAGCGTCTGCCACCAGAGCCTCTCAAGGGAACCAACTCAAACCTGAGCCTCAGCCCTAGCCCCTGTCCACTCCCCAGAATTTTCTGCTGCTCTTGGGCTTCCCACTCTCCTGATGCTCTGGCATCCCACTTCACCACTCCCCTCTACTTGTTCTTCCATGTTCCTGAGCCCTCAGGCCTCTGACCCCCTCCCGCCTTTATTTTCCCACCTTGCCCTGTCCTTGGCCAGTCCTGGCATTCACTCCTTTGATATATTGAGCCCCCTGGCCCCCAGGCCCTCGGCCACAGCTGGCCACTGCCTGCCCTGGGTGGTCTGACCTCGACCGTCTCAGCTCCTGGCCCACACTGCTGAGAGCTCCTGGAGAAAACCACAGGGCTGGGCAGATGGGGGCCCTGTGCACGAGGCCTCCAGGCCCAGCTGATCCTTTTCCCAGCTCACTCCTCCGCCCTCCCCAGAGGCTCCCTCAAACCTTCAGCCTGTTCACCAGCCTCCTCCCCTCCTCCCATGACTCAGCAGATGACTTCAGCTTCTCCTTCTCTCCCGGGAATCTCCCAGCCCTCCGCTCAGAAGTGCAGCCCACCTGCCTTCCATCCCGGCTGACCCCTCTTCCAGGGCTCCTGACCTCCCCCACGTCAACATATCCACCTGTTCCTTCCACACCACCCCCATCCTTCCAGCCTCTCTCTCTCCGGACTCTTTCCCCTGAGCATTTAAACAATCCCAGCCTCTTGCAAACAAAGGAAACCCTCCCTCTGCCATGAGCCACCAGTAATATCAGCATCTCTCTCCTTCATCTGACCATTAAATTACTGATGAAAATAGTCATTTGCCTAACACAACATTGTAAATCAACTATACTCTAATATAAAATAAAAAATAAATTAAAAAAAAGAAAATACTCATTTCCAAATCCTAATTCACAACTTCTCTACCCCCTGCCATCCTGAACCACTGTAGTTCGGCTCCACTAAAATTACACTTGCCGAGGTTGACAGAGATGCCCTAACTCATGGAAAGGCCTGCTTTTCTGTCCTTACAGTTTTCTGGAGGCACCTGGCACCTTGGAGCACCATGAGGAATGCATGATCACATCCTGTGCTTCCTGTGGATCCTTCCAGGTCTCCTTCTGAGCCCATCTTTTCTGGCCCAGCGCATACCTCATCCCCTGCTCATTTATACTCCTTAAAGGCCCACGGGTCCACCTCCCACTGCAAACTCAAATTTCTGTGTCCAGACCCAACCTGGGCATCTCACCTCCCAAACTGAACCCATCAGCTTTCTCTTAACCCTGCTCTCTCTAGGAGGATGGGACTGTCCCCATCCACCCACTTTTCTAGGAGTCCTGCGGGGTATCTCCCTCCTCCCACAGCCATCACTGCTCCCTAACCCCTCCCCCCACACCTCTCACAGGGGCTATTATAGGAACCACCCCCCAAAGGGTCTCCCCACCTCTGGTCTCCCCATCCAATCCACTCCCTACTCTAGCTGCCAGAATGACCATTCTAATTTGCAAATCTGGGAATTCTCTGGCAGTCCAGTGGTTAGGACTCCATGCTCTCACTGCCGAGGGCCCAGGTTCCATCCCTGGTTGGGAAACCAAAATCCCACAAGCCTTGTGGGTGGGCCAAAAAAAAAAAAAAAAAAAAGACCTTAATAAATGCAAATCTGACTCCATCTCTCCCTTGCTTGATATCTTCCCTGGCTGAAGAATCCAAAGGGCAGAATCTGGTCCATTCTGAGATTCCCAGCCTTAGGGCTTTTCAGGACTGGTTTTATTTATCCTCCCCTCCCCCACTCCCAGAACCCAGAAAATCCCCAAGGTTTCATTGAGCGCTCCTGATTTGTACAGGATAACTGGAGTTCAGATCATTTCAGCGAAGGCCGGAAAATGTGAAGATTTTAGTATTAACCTAAGTGGCTTGTTCTGAGCAAAAGAGAGTCAGAGATCCAGAGAAGAGAAGTGATTTGTTTAAGGTTATTCAGCACATCATTGGTGCAGCCAGATCTCCAGTGTTCTGTTTGCTGCCCCAGCCCCCGAGGGCAGCCGCAGCCTTGGGGAGTACGCCTGGAAACGGCTGTCCCTCCAACTTCTCCAGGAGGGCCTTGACTTTGACTCATCCTCCTGGAGGACACACTCCTTCCCACTCCCATGAATGAGCAGGTCATTCACTTCTGCTCTCAGGCCCCTCCTGCTACCCCGCTTTGTCTGCATCCTCCCACTGGAGAGGTGAGAAGTAAACCCAGGGCTTCCCTGGTGGCGCAGTGGTTAAGAAGCCGCCTGCCAATGCGGGGGACACGGGTTCGAGCCCTGGTCCGGGAAGATCCCACATGCCACGGAGCAACTAAGCCCGTGCGCCACAACTACTGAGCCTGTGCTCTAGAGCCCGCGAGCCACAACTACTGAGCCCGTGTGCCACAACTACTGAAGCCTGCGTGCCTAGAGCCCGTGCTCCACAACAGGAGAAGCCACCATAATGAGAAGCCTGTGCACCCAATGAAGAGTAGCCTCCGCTCTCTGCAACTAGAGGAAAGCCCGCGTGCAGCAACAAAGACCCAATGCAGACAAAAATAAAATAAATTAATGAAAAAATAAAACACCATTCACTAAAAAAAAAAAAAAAAAAAAGAATCTGCCGGCCAATGCAGGGGACACAGTTTTGAGCCCTTGTCCTGGAACATCCCACATGCCGCGGAGCAACTAAGCCTGTGCACCACAACTACCGAGCCTGCGCTCTAGAGCCCATGAGCCACAACTACTGAAGCCCGCGCGCCTAGAGCCCGTGCTCCGCAATAAGAGAAGCCACCGCAATGAGAAGCCTGCGCACCACAATGAAGGAGTAGGCCCTGCTCGCTGCAACTAGAGAAAGCCCGCACGCAGCTATGAAGACCCAACGCAGCCAAAAATAAATAAATAGATAAAAGAAGTAAATCCAGCTGTGTGTAGGGAGTCAGGCCTGCCTTCACTGGCTCTGAAAAGAGGCCAACAAAGAAGAGTTCCCTCCAATGAGGAAGAGGAGACTCATGAACCTCCTTCATGACCCAGCCCCTCCATTTACTACCTACGTGACCTAGACAGGTTACTTAACCCTTCTGTGCCTTAGACTCCTCATCTGTAGTGTGCCTTCTCTGCTGTCTATGGGGGAATGGGGGCAAACGCATATGCTCTCCTGTTTTTTCTCATTTATTGGCCTTTCCTTGCTCCCTGAGTATTATTAAAGAAACAAGGTGAGGACTTAGGGGGAGGATCACAGAGCACTGATTATAGACCTCGAGGCAGCCTCTGATGGAGGCACCTGGCTCAGCCTAGGTTGGGGTGGCTGCCCTGGGATTGGAAGGCCAACGTCCACTTGTCATGAAGTGCTCTTAGGCCTTGTATAACCCTCTGGGCACACATCTCTCAAGTTGGGGGGTCAGGAGCTCAGTACCACATGTCCTGGTCATCCATCTCTTTGGCCATCTCTCCATTCCCATCATGCACCAGGCATTATAGATGGAGAAGAAAAAAGAAAGTGCTAAAATGTACTCTTTGTTCCTGGGGAAGCTTGTACAATATGGAGACAAAAGGGCTTCACATGTCCTGGCCTCAAACGTAGAAGGCCTTTGGGGAGAAGGGTTCTCCTTTTTCTTGTAACACCATGAAGTAGAATGAGGAACAATGGGAAAAAGATCTGGGAACCTAAGTGCTGTCCCACAAAGGAAGGGGGACCCAAGGAAATAGTAAACTGCCTATGGCCAGAGGTGTGCTCGCAAGGGCTGACACCCAGGAGATGGGGTGCTATATGTGGGATTTCTCTATTGGATGAACAAGGGTCCTTCTGCTGTCGCTTCCGGTTTACCAACTCCAACTCCAGGAAGACAGGGAGGAAATCTGGCTGGCTCTGAAGCCTAGAAGACAGTGCAGGCCCCATGCTCCTGAGTCATCTCAATTTGCTCAAGGGTTGATGTGGAGGGAGTGCTTTTTGCCCCTGTCTGTCCCCAGGCTCAGAGCAAGGAGTTGGTGCTGTCTGTGCCTACCTCCTGTCCCCTGGTGCAGCCTGGGCTCCTGTCTGCCTGCTGTGTCAACACCAGCGTTCCTATTACATGATCAAGTGGGATTTGCACTCTGGAAGCATTAGTGCTGGGCTGACTTGGCAGAATGGCCAACACAAGAAAATGCCAGTTCCCTACCTCTTCCAGCCAGCTCTCAGAAGGCCTCACGGCCACTCTACTTCCTCTTTGAGCAACCCAGCCTGGCCTTCTTCAGGGTTTCCAGGGTCTTTTGAGGTCACTCTGGCAGACCACTAATGGTGGAAGAATCCCCCAGAGAGCTTTAAAACCGTACAGGTTCCCAGAACCTACTGTTGGAGATTCTGATCCAGTCTGTTGGACCTAGGACTCTGGATTCTAGACAAGCTCCCCTCAGGTATTTGGGGAACCGCAATGCACAGCCCGGTTGAGAACCACTGGTCAGCATCACCTCTGAGTGGCCGGTCCTCTGGCCCTGCTTATCTGCTGGTCCCTCACCTCTGATTCCTGTCCCACCCTATCCAGACTCAGCCCATGCCATCACTGGACAGCTCTAGCTGATGGAGAAATTGCCTCCTAGAAATGAACTGAAACTGATGGGCTCTCTGCAGCTTGGAGTCTTCTAAAAACAAAAAGCACCTGCCTCATTCCCTGTGGTAGGCAGGCTGCCGCCATCCCCATCACTGTGGCTCTCCCATGAGTCATTTGCCCTTTGTTGGAGTCAAGCATCAAAATTCTCACTCAGACCCTTCTACCAAGTCAAGAACACATTCATTTCATAGTCCAATTCAGAGGGCATGGTGGACAGTTCTCTTTAAGATTCAGTGGGGAAGCTGAGGTCCAGATTGGTGAAGCACTTGGCCCAAGTTCACACAGCTGAGTTTCAGGAGAAGATTCTGTCCTGGGCTCCTCTGCCCTGGAGTGTCCAACTCTTGAGAATGGGGACAGTTTACCTCTTTGTTTGGGACAATGGCCTATTTTTTATGGTGATGGACATTCCCTTGGTGTGGTAAAGTTTGAAGTGGGCTCTTTTCAGGGGAATGCAAAACTTAAAATATAAAGAAGTTTTAGACTTTTCAATCTCTCCCTCCTTCCAGGCCAGTCAGTTTTAGGGGATCTGAGAGGCCCTAGATTTAGGGAAGCTGGCTTGTTGAGGAGTGGTCAGACACTCAGAACGGAAAATTTCTGCGGGTTGTCAGACCCAGGTCAACAGGCTTCCTTTGAAATCTTCTGTCTAGCTCTTCTTCAAGACCATTCTTTCTGGCTGTGGCCCTATTTGCTCCTGGGATTGTCTACAGTTCTGCCTTCCTGAGTTTTGGCTGCAATTTGACCATGGCTGTTTGTTTTGGGGCAAAATCTTTCAAGTCTTCCTCAAGAGGTAAGACCATCACCAGGCGATTCATTCTTGAAGCAGAGTCTTTTTCATTGAACAAAACTTCCCTGAGCACCTGCTCCATGCCGGGCTCGGAGCTCAGAGGTGACTCCGATGGACCTCTGTCTTTGAGAAATCCATTTGTAAGACCACAGGGGAAAACAAAGTCACACACATACAAGTGCAGTGATGAGGTCTAGAACCTGTGCTGGGAGCTGGTAGGAGCACCGAGGGGGAGCGGTCAGTTCAACACGCTGTGTCTGAGTCTAAAAGATGAAGAGGTAGGATTGAATGGGGGGTAGGAGTAGAAGGAGTTCCCAGCAAAAGGAACAGCTTTTGAAAAGGCCCCGAGTGGGAAGAGGGCACTGCATGGTCAGGAAATGCCAGTCTAGTGTCCTATGTGAGATGCGGGTAGAGAGGTAGGCCGGAGCCTCAGGAAAAGCCCTTGAGTTCCAGGCTAAGAAGCATGGACTTTGGCCCATATGCAATGGGAGTGGCATGCATGGCAGAGCCAAGGTGAGGGAAGGAGAAGATGGGACGCACATATAGAAAGATCTTTCAGATCTTGTACTGTAGAGGCTAGGAAGACACTATGGTAAGGCAGTTGGCAGGCTATTGCTACAGGCTGAAAGACCTTAAGAAGCATCTGTGCAATTCTGTTATATTACAGATGTACAGTCTGAGGCCCAGAGAGGTACAGTGACTTGTTCAAGGTCACCCAGCAAGATCAACAGCAAAGTCAAAGCTTCAACCTGTGGGTCCTGCCTCCCAGCACAGCCTTCCTCCACTGCTCCAGTATCCTCAGGAGGAGAGGCAACCCACTGAGATCTCCATGTTGTCCTTTGCCTCTGAATCTGTCATGTGCTCTGCCCCTACTGCAGACCAGCCTGTTAGGGCAGTGACTGGGAAGTGTTCCTAGAGGACAGGGTGGGGAGCATTACCGGTCTGTTTTGGAAGATGCTGCTGCTGCTGCCGCCTCCACACCAATCAGGGAGCTTTCTAGCCGCAGGAGGAAGCCAGGAGCCAGGGGATGGGGCTGCAGTGATTTATGACTGCACAGAAACAGCAGGACAGTAATGTCTCTGGCTGGCCTGTGTGTCCGCCAACTCAGCCCAGAGAGGATGCATCTAAAGGTCATATCCTCCAGCACTGGAGATGGGGCAAAGGGTTAGCCATACAGGGTGCCTGCCCAGAGCCTGTGTGTCAGGCCAGTCACCAAAGGGCAAGGCCCCTCCTTCCCTGAGCAGATACCAAGGGGTAGATTCTCATAGCCTGGGCAGGAGAGGGTGCCCTTGTTACTGGGAGTCCAGAAGATCTGCCTGGATTTGAATTCAGGTTCTGTTGGTCCTTGCTGTTTGAGCCTTGACTGGTTACACAGCCGAGATCTCTGTGTCTCAGCCTCCAAGTCTAAAAAACAGAAGATGGCTGAGCCTCTCAGCTCTGGGACTGAACCCTCCCAGGGTCTGCAGGTACAGATTCCCTGTTTCCACAGCTAAAGAATGTCAATAGCCTTCCATTTCAGAAGAGGAACAGGCTGAATCTAAACTATGACTTGTCACACCTGGGCGGAGCACTTAGCACTCATTGAATTTAATTTCTCACTTCAAAGGTGGGGAAATTAAGACCCAGAGAGGACACAGTCCTTGCATATAGACCTGGGGGCCAGTTAGAAGCCAGAATGCTAGTTCTCCACCTCCCTGCTCCAGGTTTCTCTTAGCAGTACCACGGCGTGGAGGAGGAAGCCAGAATATTAAGCCATTTGCTCTATGTCATGTTGCCATGCCTCTGAAGCAGCCCTCTAAACAGCCAGGGGCCGCTGGGCAGCTGCAGCTTTAAGCCTAGAGTCTTAAAAAGAATCAAAAGGGAAAGGAGGGCAGGGCCAGCTCTCCCCTGCACCATCGAAGAGAGGCCGGGATGTGGAGACTACAGATGTTATTCCTGTTTGATTTTAGAACATCCTTTTCTTTGCATCTGCTTTGCTTTTTCCCCAAACAGGTTTGGCCTGGAATTTTTTTACTTTATTTTATTATTTAATTCACATTGGACTGGTGGGGGAGGGAGAGGTCAGAGAGGCAGCCTGAAATGTGCCAGGAAGTTCCTGGGATTTAGCTTCTGGGGCCTGAATCATTGGCACATTTAATCCACATGTGGACAACCAGGGTTGGCTGTAAGGGTTCCCTTCCCATGCACCTGGGATACCCAGGCCAGAATGGTTGAGGCCTGGCCTTCAGGGAGGAAGAGAAAGGAAGAGGAAGGACTTGGCGAACTCTCATGTAAGAGACAGAAGGAAGTGGGAGGGTTTATTCACCAGCAGGATTGCATTTTGCTGGGTGGTGTAGTAAGAGAAGAGGGACCAGATCCCATGTTGGAGGAGGGGAGAACAGAGCTATTTCTAGAGTCCTCTCCTCACTCAGGCCATCTCCTTCACTCCTGCCACAGCACTCTCCCTAAGCGCATGCATGCGTTCATTCATTTCTTCATGTTACTGCTCTGCATACGTATGGTGTGCCAGGCACTGTGCTCAGCACTGAGGAAGCAACGATGATGAAGATCAAATGCAAATCTCATCCTTTTCTGCCCTGGTTAAAATCTCTCACAGGCTTTCTATTTATTTTGGAAGAAAGACTTCACTCCCTTGCCTGCCATTCATGGTTCCTCACGTTCTGGCTCCTGACTCCATCCCCAGCCCCACTACCTGTCACTTCAGGCAACAAACATACTGAATTCTTTGCCTATCAATAAATATGTCAGGGAGGAACCTGCTTCTGAGACCCCTGCCTGTGCCCTCTTTTGCTCTCAAATCCTACACATCTTTTTTCTTCTTCTTTTTTTGTTTTGTTTTTCTTTCTTTCTTAAAAATTTGTTTTTCATTTTATTTTATTTATTATTATTATTAGTTTTTAATCAAATCCTACACATCTTTAAGGGCCGGGTTGGAAATGTTACCAGCTTTCCGAGCTGGTGGTTCAGTGGTTAGGACTCCCGCCTTCTCACTGCGGAGGGCCCCGGTTCAACTCCTGGTTGGGAAGTTGCCGACACCGCCCCCCTCCAAAAAAAAAAAAAGAAACTCTTCCTATCTAGCCTGAATTCCTTGAGGGCAGGGTTCCATGCCCTCTTCCTCCAGTGCCTCGCATAGAGCCTGGAATATTCCTTCACAGAAACTCCCTCATTCTCTATTCTCACAAACAAAGCTTCATGTCCACTATCTTTTTTTTTTTTTTACTAGTTATAATTTTCTAACGTACTCTACACGTTATCTTTATTTTGCCTATTTTCTTGGGCGGGGGTTTTGTTTTGTTTTGTTCACTGCTGTACCCCATTACTTAGAACAGTGCTTAGAACATAGTAGGTGCTCAGTAGATAAGGGCCGAATAAATGAAATAAATAACATGTGCAGTCAAAACTATGGGGTGTGTGAGCTACATGGAATGTCAAAAAGGGAAACATATGAGCAAGAATTAGTCAGCCTGACCTCAGCGTGTATATCCTAGGCGGGGAGAGAAGGTTTGGTCAACCCCGAGACACAACCCAGTGGTAAGCATCCATTGGCTCTGGTAACTGAATTGAATCTTTAACGCTCCACCCCGGAGAGGAAGAAGGGGCTCCCCAGGGATCAGTCTGCAAACAGCTGCATCCTTTCTGTATATTAACCAGAGTGCCCGGCTGGTATTTGTCTTTCCATATTTCCACCTGTCAGGTCCAAGAACCTCAAGGTGGGGATGGGGGAGCTGGAACCTTGTGGGGGGTGGGGGAGGTTGACAGTCCCCCAAGGTTTGGCTCTTTAATTCAGCCATCCCTGAGGTGCGTACCACCCTGACAGTTTGGATCAATAGTGGACGCGCCCCATCTCCCCAATCCCCCCATGGCGTGCTATTTATTTCGGAAATACGGTCCAGGGCTGAGGCCCTGGCCCCCTCCCCCAGTAATTTCCCGAAGAATATGGGGCGGGGCCGTGAATCAGCACTCGCTCGGACACAGGCAGCCTTCGTCCCCGCCAGGGGTCCCCAGCGGCCGCGGAATTAGACCCCCCCCCACCCCGAATCCTCCTCCATCTGCGCGCTATGACCACTGGGAGATGTAGTCTTGACCGCTCCTTTGTCCTTGATCTCCCCAACGTAGCACCCCAGCACATGATGAACTACAACTCCCAGGGGCCCACGCGCCGGGGGCCTGGCAGGGCGGGGGTCTGCATGGCGAGGGGTGGGGGTCGTCTGGAAAAGCTAGGGCGCAGCAACCGGCGTGAAGGGAAAAACGGGGCTTGTTGAGGGGCAGCGGGGAAGAAGGGGACACCCAGAAGGCGGCGGCGAGCTGAGTTGGGGAGGGGCAACCCGAGAAGCGGAGGGGCTTGGGCGGGGCTGGGGCGGGGTGCGCGGGGTGGTGGGCGTGGCCGCCTGCGTCACGCGGCGTGGGCGGGGCCGCAGGGGGTTGTCCGCCCGCGGCACGCACAGCAGCCGCAGCCACCTCGCGCCCGGTCCCGCGGTCGCAGCTCGAGCCGCAGCCTTCGCGCCGTCGCCTCAGCCCCTCGCTTCGTGGTTCGGTCCTTCCGGCACACGGGCTCCAGCCGCGCCCGCAGCCGCCCTCCGAGCCCTTCAGGCCGCCCTGGTCTCCTCGCCCGGCCCGACCCAGCCCGTGAAGATGGTGGACCGCGAGCAACTGGTGCAGAAAGCCCGGCTGGCGGAGCAGGCGGAGCGCTACGACGACATGGCCGCGGCCATGAAGAACGTGAGTTTCTCCTCCCCCCCCCGCCGCCTCGCCCCAGCCCCTTCGCAGACGCGGGCTTTCGCGGGGTCGACTTGGGGACTAGTCGCCCGTCGCTCCTGCAGGTTGGCCGCCCCAGAGGGGGCTGGGGAGGGTCCTGAGAGCGCTGAGGACCGGGTGTGACGCGGCCTCTCCCCGAGCGTTCCCCAGGGCCGGCGGCGCTGCCGCCTCGGCCCTCCCCACGCGCCCGCGCTGGGGCGGGGTCTTGGAGGGCTGGTCTCGGGAGCGGGGTCTCTGGCCGCTGCGCCTCCGGGTCTGCTGGGGACCTGAGCAGGGGCCGTGCGCATCCTTTGTGCCCCACTTCCCCTCCTCCCAGCCTGGCCGTGTGGGGGCGGGGGACCGCATGGATGCGGTTCCTCTTTTCTCCCTGATGTCTGGGCGGCGCCTTTCCCATTCACTCAGCAGGTCTCCCGGTTTTCTAATACTCCCCCCCTCCCCAAATCTTCCCACTGCCTCTCCAGACAGATCCTTTAGGACCTCCCCGGGAAAAATGTAGGCTGTCCTGAAAACCTGGGCTCCATGATGCAAAATCGAAACCTCCTTGCTCACGTTTTTCTTAACAAAAGGCTCCTCTTTCTGCATGCCCCAAAGCAAGTCCTCTTGCTTTTAGGAAGGGGGCACGTTTGTCTCGCTAGCGTTTTTCATTGATTGTTCTCAATATGTCATCTCCTTGTTTTCCTACGGCTTTCGTATTGAAAAGTGTTGGTATTGTCTTTAAAACAAAGGTTGTGAATTTAGCTGACTGGTTCAGTTTGTGATATATGCTGTTTCTTTTTTAAATATAGGCACACATTTGTCGAAATTCCTGTAAGTTGAAAAAATATTCTCTGATCTGATATTGCAAACAAAGCGGTGGTGGGAGGCAGTATCAAGTCATTCCAGAAGATTCTGCATTTGTCGTATTGCAGAGAGCCTAGACTGGGTGGAGGCTGGGAGGAGTTATTTTAAAGGGGAAAAAGTCTTTTTTTTTAAAATTTGTTTTGTTAGATGCATCTGAAGCTTAAAAAAAAAAAAAACCTAGCGCATCCTCAATGCTGATGAAAAGAGAATACTGATCTCCAGTTGTCGCATTTTGCAGATTCCTGCTTGTATTGCACCATTTTGTCAGTAACACTATATTCACCTAATGGGTGGTCAACCAGTTTGATATTAGAGGATGGGGGAAGTATTGAGCATTATTAAATGAAACGTAAAATTATCTAATGATTTCGGTCTCCCACTATTTTCATATCTAACTTCCTGCCTTATGTAACAAAGGTTTTAAAACGCATCTCCAGTGTGCAGCGGATGGAGGAGTGTACCTTGCCTGTTAAACCTTTTTAATGAAGCAGTATAGGTATTGCAGATTAATTCTTAAATAACTTTACTGGTTCACAGAAGATGACAATGTTGATGCCTGTGTATTTAAGCCAGATACATTAACAAAGAAGATTTTTATCTCATTAAGGAAGAGAATTGATTCTGAAATTTGGAGTACCGCTGTATTAATATTATTGCCACAGTTGCTGTCTTTAAAGCTCAAATGATGTAAGTTGCACTTTAGCAGATATCAGTATCTTTAGTTCACATTACTTAGACTCTTCTAATTTTTCCATATTTCTAGTTTCACAGGAAAGCGAGTGACCTCGCTCCTATATCCATAGCAACCCAGTGATGTCACACACAATGACACAGAGGCTGCAATGCACCTAATGGGTTGGTAGGGAGTATGCAGATGGCATTTGTCCAAGGTAATGCAGAAATTAGCAGATAAGCCAGGTGGAAATGAGCATTTTATCTTCCACCGGATGAGAATTGGTCCTCCAAATAAGAATTTCATTTATCCTTAGACGTGCAAATCAGGGACGTCTGGCTATGCCTGTTCACCTTCGTATTTGTAGTTTTCTCAGAAGTTTATAAGATACAGTCGTGGTTTTAAACATTTGTCTCACTATTAAAATTGGGCAATGAAGGAATAAAGATAGAAGTTTTAAACAAGAATATGTTTTATGCTCATAGTGCAGGGATGAGCTGTATACATGGGTTTATTGCAAATTATTAACTCGGCAGGTTTTAATAAAAACCTTTAAAAAATTATGACTTCCTGCTGGGGCATTTTCAGTAAACGTTAGGGAATGAGAATCCATTACAGAACAATTTAGCTTGGGATTTGGAAAAGTTCTCTTTTGCTGTGTTTATGTTTCTGCTCCTTAACTGAGTGTGCAGGAAAAAACAGTTTATAAAATATAGCAGACCTTTTCCAAATCTGTTTACCATGATTTTGAGGAATTAGGCTTACCTCTGATCTGCATTTTCCTCATCTGTAAAATGGGTCAACACCTGCTTGACAAAAGTTGTGAGGATTAAATAAAAAATAATAGTAGGTGCTTAAGAAAAGGTAACTATTTATAAAACTTTGTTTCTTCCTTTGTTTATAAAAATCATCTCATCAGAGAATTTGGAAAATACAGGAAGATACAAAGAAAATACTCAGTTCTACCACTTAAGTTCTTTTCTAAGGCTGAAGTCATCCAGATGCTAGCGTGATTAAAGTTACTTGCATCGGATGAAGTTACCCTAGTAGTAAAGAGTTAGGACCTGTGATAGTTGTAGGTGGGTGACCAGGATAGAGATAAAATGGTGTATTCTGGAAAGGAGGAAAGAAGGAAGTTTAGTCTTTTAAGACACATGTGTAGGCTTATATCTAAAAAGAGCAAACACCTAGATGTTTCCTACTTGTTAGACAATACTGACTTGTCCTTTGGATTTTAATAGCCTCTTGAGAAGTTAATATTCTAAGTAGGCTACTGGTACTTTCCTACGGGCGGGGGGGGGGGGGGGGGGGGGGGCAGAAAAGGTTCTGGGCTAGTAACTTTGTTGAAGTTACTGGGTTAAGCAATTTAACTCGGGTGTGTTGGGGGGCATTAGTGGCAAAAGGCTATCTTAATTATATAAAAAAGTCTTCGTGGTGGAATCGATATACTTAAAAAGGTTTTACAATGTTAAATATTCTGTTTTTCCTACTAGCTCTTCCAGGAGGCTAGATCAATAGCCATTATCACTAATGGAGTAATGACACCTCTTCAGACTCTTCAGAGGTGGAGTTCTGCCAGCCATTATTATAATCAAAGTCATGTGGTTTCAGTTGTTCTCTTTGGGGTATAAGGAATACAGATGACAGTTTGCTTTTTATGTTAACCTTCACGGTAACTGAAATGACTCTTAAGTGCCTTTTCTAATTATTTAAACAATTTCATATGTATCTTTTGGATTATATTAAGATAAAAGACGTTGCTGAATGTGCATCCTCATTACAGTTCTTTGGATTAACTGCAGACCCTGGGGAGGATTTCATCCCCTAGTATTTGGAGGAAGCCTTATTTATTTATTAAACCAAACTCTAAATTATTAAAAAGTGGAGGAAATGATTTTGGTTTTATTGAGGTAAAAGTCACAACATAAACTGACCACTTTCAAGTGTACAATTCAGTAGCATTCAGTACATTCACAGTGACGTGCAGCCATCACCTCTAGAAAAAATAGGAAAATGATATTTTTAAAAAGTGATGATGGTCTGGCTATAGCTGGCTGGATTGCAGCACATTACTGATTCAGGAATGTGTCAATAGTGCAGGGCTCACAGCCAGTGGTAATCAGTATCCTTTTCTCTTTGTTTTCTAACATCCGAACCTTTCAGCATAAATTGAAAAGGGGGCTTATTTTGGCTAGATTTGTATTTCCATTTAAAAAGTTACAGAGCTTAAAAACTGTACGTTGCTCACACAAATTAATAAGAACAATTTACCTGAAATCGGAGCAAACTATTAACTGTTTGGAGATTATAGGAATTTTGCTGGTGCTCTTATCATCACTCATTTTCCACCCCAAGACTGACTTCATTAGACACACTTGCCCTGCTGTGTGGCCCCGGTTCCTGCAGTGCTGAGAGTGGTGAGCTATTCAAGCATGGGCTTCTCGTAAATAAGATGTTAAATACATTGTTTTGGTGTTTCTGAGGCTGCCAGGAACAACTTCTTGTCTCCAGTATCACCAGCCCTAACAGTTTTATCTGGCAGGGCATCTGATTCTTTCTGTATTCCTACCAGATTCCATGAGATGTGGGAAAAAAGAAGCAAAGACCACTTTATATGTTTAATAGTCAAAGGGAAAAAAATCACATATAAACCATTGTCTTTTGTCTTATTTTCTAAGCTCTGTTTGTTAGAGCTTGACCAGATATTCGAGACTGTAATTATAGGGAACCTGTATTTGTTGTCATTCTAGGCTATAAAGGCTATCAAGGCTATCAACATGAGCTGCCTTATGGCCTTTCCTGTCAGAATCATTTTTCTGCCGTCTTCCCCACATTCCATTTTAGGTGTTACCTATCATTTTGGTTTAGTACCAGACCATATTATCTTGCTTTAGACTGGCACTTGAAATTTTGATTTTACTAATTTATGGATTTGAGTCGTAAAAAAAGTTACATGAAAAGTGATCAACAAAAATTCCCAAAAGAAAGCTTTAATTTTAAGATAAATGGTTAAATTTATTTGGTTCCATGATTTTGCAGAAACAATAAAAATTTGTAAATCTTGTAAGACTTTGCATGAGTCTTTTTTTTTCTTCCTTTTAAAAGAACTCGTGAAGTCTAAACCAAATGTTCATCAGCATATCACTTGTAAGGGTGTCCCACAGAGGTAGATTTTTCTTTACCTACGTTGAATAATGTGGTGCATAGCATTAGTTGTGTTGTGAATAAGTAGATAGAAATGAGAGTGTTCTTACATATGTAGATTTTTAATATGACATTTTTAAAAAATTCCAAATAAACTCATTGGTCTTATCCTTTTAATCTTTGAAGCGATACCTTATTTTTGGAGAGGTGTAAAGCCAAACTTGGTGAGTAGGACCCAGGTGTAGTGTCAGCTTTTCCCTCTTAATAATTCTGTTGCTAGAACAGGGGTGCCAGAGCTGGGGATATGACAGTGACGACGGTGGGCAGCTGAACATGTAATGACAGTAGTGCGAGAGGAATCCCTCATCCACCCTCCCCCACCGCCGAGTATGAAGAGCAGCTGTGGTGGTGTGAGAAGTGAGAGAAGGCTAAGAGGTAACAAGAGGAAGGCTTTGAAAAAGAAGGTTTGTTTTGAAGAGAGATCATTTAAAACTTCTTTAGCTTTCTGAAAGGAGTTATTAATATGGCACTTAAGCTACCGTATTCAAATAACCAAGATCTAGGAAACAAAGTTGCCTATGGTGCCAGTACTTTAAGGATGTGGAAATAAGCTTAAAATATTTTTGACTGAATTGTTTCAATTCAGTACTATTCAGTTCAACACAATGCTCCTTTTGTATGGGTCTAACATGAAATAGTGAATGAGTATGTCTTTGCAGCAGAAGCCCAGGATGGATAGTCGCCATGCAAACAATCCCATACTCCCGCCAGGACATTCTTACATGAGGGCCTGCCTGGCATGGCTAGACCCGGTGGATAGATGTTATTTTCAAATCATACTCCACTCTTCACATATGACTCACCTCTGGTCTTTCTAACTACATCTGTGTAGTAAAAATAGAGACTTAAAGTTGAGACACTATATATATATATATTTTTTTTTTTTTTTTTTTTTTTTTTTTGCGGTACGCGGGCCTCTCACTGTTGTGGCCTCTCCCGTTGCGGAGCACAGGCTCAGCAGCCATGGCTCACAGGCCCAGCCGCTCCGTGGCATGTGGGATCTTCCCGGACTGGGGCACGAATCCGTGTCCCCTGCATCGGCAGGCAGACTCCCAACCACTGCGCCACCAGGGAAGCCCAGACACTATATATTTTTTCTAGTAGTTTGAAAATGACCCAATGCGTGAGGATAAGGAGAAATAACAAGATAGGGTAAGAACAGCAGAACAGCATTCCGCAGACAAGGAAAGCTGGTGGGGACAAGTGAGTAGGAAAGAAAAATTTTAGAATATCTTGATTTGGGGATGCTCTGATCTTCTAAGGGACTCTGGTTTTTGGAAGGCTGTTATCAGTGGGACAGACCACTGATGACAAAAATGTCTGGCCTTTAGGACGCTAGAAAAATGGCAAGTATCACCATAATAGTTCCCTATGCAGGGATATTTCCATCATGTTTTTCTACAGGGTTTTGCACCTTGCTTTTTCCCCTTGATATTTCAAGGATATTTTCTTCTGTTATCAGTATTTTCAGTGGCTGAACAGTCCTGTGGGTGTGTCATAATTTAATTTTTATTTAGCATTTAGGCCGTTTCCAAATTTATAAATAATATTGCCATGAAAATCTTTGTGGCTAAAGCTTTCAACACAGATTGTATATTAGGACAGAGACCCCAAAGTGGAATTTTTGAAAGAATTGCTAAGAATTTTTAAGGAACTTGAAACCATCACTAGTACTGGTATGTATCTCAAAAGTTTTGGAAGATGTAATTGTTTGGATAGATAGTACATACACATGGTTCAAAGTTCAAGGATACCCTATTGCCCTTTCTGCTCCAGAAAGAGAAAATGAGGTTGAAACAGGGGAAAGTTTAACTGCAAGCTTATTTGTGGCAAGCCTCTCTTCTGCTTTCTTGTGGTTGGAATGAGTACCTTTTTTAAAAATTTAAAAAAACAAAACAAAAAAAACCTAATATGGTAACTTTCAGGTATATGCAAAATAAAGATAATAGCATGATATAACTCCATATAACCAGTTTCACCGTTTGTCAGCATATTGGCCAATCTTCTATCTATATACTTTACTACTGTTCTGGTCCCCTTGGTATTTACCATCTTGCAAGATGGTTTTTTATTGACCTAAAATTACACCTTATTTCCCACAAATGTTCCAATTACCAGCAGGATCTCTTTATAATCAGATTTGGCAACCTCAAAGTGTAGTTTCTTGCTTAAGGCATATAATCCAGGTGGCAGATAATTTTTTCCTTGATTTTAAGAGGAGTGTTTCTCTCAGTTGACATCCAAGTGCTGCTTCCCATCAGCCTTTGCTCATGAGGAGGAGGAAAGGCTGGATGGGTCACGAGTGGGGAGAGGAAAGGTGGTGCTGTGTTAGATAGGTTTAGAGAAGAGTTTTATCATTACTGGACTGATTTTTACTGCCTTTTTTGGGAAAGGGACAACAAAGGCTGATATCTTTTGTCAGTTCTGGCTTTTATCACCAATCTGATAGAAGTGCTAAAACCTAATTGATTTGTTGAGGGCGATGTGGATAAACAAGTTTTGCTTTTGTTCGGTTTTGTTGCTTGCCAAGCATTTTTAAAAAATCATTTTTGCCTTAAAGTTATCATGGTACTGGTTGTAGGTATGAGTAGGTAGGTAGGTAGGTAGATAGATACGTACATACACTAGCTGTCTGGGCCTGGACACCTTGGGTTTGAATTCCATGCTCAGAAGTATGGAGTTGACTAGTTTATTGATATCAATAATATAGGTGAGTATACTGCCGTTTTATTTTTTTTACCATTCGAAGGTCCTGCAGAAAAAGGCTAGATTTTTGGAACCATTTATTGAGGAAGAGAAAACAACATGGTAAACTTCAAACAGCTATAGTAATGAATTGAACTTTAAAATTGCATAAAATATATTTCTATTAACATTACTTATTTAGAACTCTGTCTAGCATATAGATTCTCAAAAACACTGAGTGAATTATAGCTAGTTCTTATTTTGGATTTATGGTACTCTTGCATTTTGATCATGTTTTTCTCTTCATAATCTGGCTGGCTGTATAAATACATATATTTTTTAATGAAGGATGATTAAGACTAGCTTTTTAGCAAGTGTTTACATCTGTTGTGAAAATCACGTCAGTACTATAATTTACTAAGCTGTTGTGGCATAGCATTACCCTGAAATGTTGATGAGTTCCACTACACAGTGGAAAACCTAGTGTACTTTTGGGTATGACTTCTCACATCTGTTCTATAGACTTCTGCACTGACTATAATATTTTTGGGAAGACAAGTTTTTTTTGGGGGGGGGTGCGGTACGCGGGCCTCTCACTGTTGTGGCCCCTCCCGCCACGGAGCGCAGGCTCAGTGGCCATGGCTCACGGGCCCAGCCACTCCGTGGCATGTGGGATCCTCCTGGACCGGGGCACGAACCCGTGTCCCCTGCATCGGCAGGCGGACTCTCAATCACTGCGCCACCAGGGAAGCCCGGAAGACAAGATTTTAAGTTACACACTCTCAGATTAAAATATTGCAATATAGTTGGACATTTACTCTCACTTGGGAAGCATCTTTCTATACTTTTCCCATTTAATTTCACAACAGTTTTATAAAGTGATGGTCCCATTTTACAGGTGGAAATGTTTAAGTAATTTGCTTATTAAGGCTTGAGTTAAAAGTATTTTTCCTAAATCTCAGCCTCTTTTAAAAGGTTTTTTAGTTTTCAAAAAGGAGCCAAAGGTGAAGTGTATACATGGATACTGGTAGTCTTTTAGCTATTGTCTCAGTGCTCTGTTTTCATTAATTTTAGTCAATGTTCCATTGTTTGCAGAAGCTTTGAAATTCCTTCAAACTGCTGTATATTTAATATTTTTCCATTTGGTTGTGCTTGAGAGGGTTGTTATGTAATCCAGGTTTTTAATACAGAACGGACTTCTTTAGGACAGCCCTAAGATGAAATACTCAATATGAGTGTAATCTTTCTTCTAGAAAATATTTGGCCCCATGATTGTGGTGTGTTTTAAATACCATTTAACAAAGGAGAACTTGCAGTTTTTAGCATAAGGAGGTAAGTACCATGCTTTTGCCATTGGAGTCTTACAGGTATGGCCAAGAAGTGAAAGGATGCCACTCAAACTGAATGGAAGAGTATACCTCACTTGAAAGAAATGGGAGGAAGCTGTGACTTTTTTGTACATCAAAGATAATATGGGGTTGTGTGGAATTCACAAACTGGAATGTGGAAACATGTTTTGAGGGGATTTAAGTGAAGATCAAAGGAAGAAAAGAATGTTAACTTGAATATTTTGTAGATGTTCTAGGCAGTGGAAGAAGTGAATGGTACTGATCCAGAATTCACACAGGGAAGGTAGAGTTGTGAGGGGATTATTGAACGTCTGTGGGAACATTCCACACACAGAAAGTGAAGGTCAGCCCAGTGCTGTGGTATCAGGACACTGAAGTCACCCTGAGCATCAGGGGAGATTTCCTAGAGAAATGATAGCAGAGCAGTGAGGGGTGGATGTTGAGGGGAGGGGAAAGGCTGGAGGAAGGAGTGTCCAGGCAGAGGGAATAGCATTGTTTAGTTGCAGAATGTACAGGGAGCAGAATCTGTTGCATGATTGATCCAGTCACTACTGGTTGCGCTGAGAGAATGTTAGGAAATGAGTCCAGAGAGGTAAATAGGGGCCGGAGCCAGTTCATGAAGGGCCTTGTGGAGTTTGGGTTTTTTTCTTAGGCTTTGGAGAGTCATTGAAGGGTTTCAGGCAGAAGAGGATCATTGTCCGGTTTTTGGCTTGGGGAGAACCTTGGCAGCAGTGTGGAAGTTGAAGAGGAGGACAGTGTGGCAGAGGGACAAGACTGATTGGTATTGCAGGGTCTGCTCTGAAGGTATGAGGACCAGGAAGGACATGGACAGTGACGGCAGATTTGAGAGAGAGAATTTGATGGCTGGAGACGGGAGGAGGAGGAAGGAGAAATGATGGGGAAGATCAAGTCAGTTGCCGGCATGCTGTGTTTGAGGAAACATTTAAGTGGCGGTAAATGGAAGCATCGTGGCTACAAGTTAATTCATGAAAAGCTCTTAAAACAGGGCCTGGCACAGGTTAAGCACTCAGTGTTACTTATTATTCATTAAGTAAATAAATATTTGTTTAGGAACCACTAATGGCCAGGTTCTAGTCTCAGACCTGGAGGATATAATATCCCCTGCCCTCACAGAACTAACATTCTAGTGGGAGTCTCCTACCAGGCATAATAAGGCCACCTAGGCAAAGTTGAGAGTTGAAGTCAAAGTGGACCCTGGGGAATCCCACTTCAGTAGTGACTGGAATGAGGAAGAAAAGACTAAGTAGATGGTGATAGAAAACCAAGAAAGAAAGCTAACAAAATGGACAAGAGTGTCAAGAAAGGGGGATTAGTCCGTAGTGTTAGATCCCTTACGAATTAAGATTAAGACATAAGAGAACATGGGATATGTGAGGTAGGAAGACAGTTGATGACAGTGGTAATGGGGTGAGGAGTGAATGAAAGGTGAAGAAATGGTAACAAGTATAGGCTAATTTTCAGAAACTTGATTTTGAAGGAAACGTGATTAAAAGGCATCGTTTATTTTATTTTTTTTTCTCTGCGGTACGCGGGCCTCCCACTGCTGTGGCCTCCCCCGCTGGCTCCGGACGCGCAGGCTCAGTGGCCATGGCTCACGGGCCCAGCCGCTCCGCGGCACGCGGGATCCTCCCGGACCGGGGCACGAAACCACGTCCCCTGCATCGGCAGGCGGACTCCCAACCACTGCGCCACCAGGGGAGCCCCGGCATCGTTTATTTTAAACCTCAACTTGGACTACATGTTAGTGGGAAAGTACAGGAAAGAGAGTGACTGATGGGAATATCTTGAGAGGGAAGAAGCATCTTGTTTGCATACAGGGAGGAGGCGGCCGTGGTAGGGGCAGTTGTTTGTCAAGTAAAGGCCTTTGGTCACTTTCCTTTGAAGAGGCAGTAGTGAGCAAGGGTTGCCAGGCAGTGAGTGCTAAGGGCCCTGCTGAGGTTAAAAAGCCTTAATTTGTAGTGATTACAATCTAGTTTTTTTTGGTCTCTCCCTCTCCCCTACCCCGCCCCATATTTTGGATATAAGAGTTGAAAGCAGGCTGGGTGGCTCTATTGATTGAGAATTTGGGTGTTTTAGAGATGGTATAGCAGAAGGACAAGGCATAGGAATGTTGATATTAATGAAAAAAATTGAATTTGATGGATCTTGATGAACCTTACAAGGAGGAAATAAAACCTAAAGGAAAGGGGCTGAGAAAAAAGGAGAGGGCTCAAGAGCAAGTCTAGTAGGTGGAAGTGAGGACTGGTAACATTGAAGGATAGGTAGGAGTTTGGTTTTATTATTTTTTACTTGTTTTGGCTGTTCCGCACAGCTTGCAGGATCTCAGTTTCCCAACCAGGGATTGAACCCAGGCCACGGCAGTGAAAGCTCCAAGTCCTAACCACTAGACCACAAGGGAACTCCTGTTTTTAAAAATTTTTTTTATTTTTTAATTTTATTTCTTTTTGCTTTATTTATTTAAAATATTTATTTATTTATTTATCTTGGCCGCACCTCTTAGTTCCCTGACCAGTGAAATCGCCGTGTCCTAACCAGTGGACTGCCCAGGAACTGGCAGGAGTTTGATTTTAAAAGTGAATGGTTGGGGGTGGGGCAGGGGGATAAATTAGGAGTTTGGGATTAACGTATGCACATTACATGAAATAATCAACAAGGACCTACTCAATATCCTGTAATAACCTGTATGGGAAGAGACTGCAGAGAATGGATACATGTGTATGTCTAACTGAGTCACTTTGCTGTACGCCTGGAACTAACACAACAGTGTAAATCAACTATACTCCAATATAAAATAAAAATTAAAAAAATGAATGGTTGTGAGTGAGGTTAAAGGTGTGGTTTGGGGATAAGTTGTCAGAATCGATGAGATAACTGAACTGTTGTTCAGAATTAATTTGAGGGAGCAGGCTTGGATAAGGAGGTAGGGCCAGACGTCTGGATACAGGTAAACAATCTCAAAGAAAGTGAACATGACATTGATTCTAGGAGAAATTTTAGAAGCACAGAAAAGGCATGAAAGAGAAGATTGTGAGGGAGTCAGTATGGGCTTGTATAAGAACCTGCATAACTAATTTTGATTTAACTAATTTTTATTTTATTTTTTAAAAATATTTATTAAAAAAAAATTTATTTATTTGGTTGCACCGGGTCTTAGTTGTGCCAGGCGGGCTCCTTAGTTGAGGCTCCAGTTAACTAATTTTTAGAATAGGGTTAATTTGACTGCTAGCCAAGGGAGTGCTAGAGCATAGTATATCTATTTCCTGATTTGTGAGGTTAAATGGTGAGCTGTAGAGCTTTGGCGTTTGTCCCGGTTGTTGAAAAGTGAGATCAGACTGGAGCAATGGGTGGAATCTCGGCTAATGAAGTGGCCTTGTTTTTGCTTCAGGTCCTGTACCTTGACCCTAAAATTCAACTGTTCGTTACATTTGATGCAGGTGGCACTTAACAATAGCCATCTTAATATTCGTTAAGTTTTTGTTTGTATCAAACTACCTAAAGCAAATATTTCTTGTTTATCACAGTTCTTTATACTGGCCAGGTAGTTTGGGTCTAGACTTGCTCCTGTGGGGCCGGAATAACTATGAAGAGGTAAAGGCCTCTCATCTCCAGGTTAACCCAGGCTTCTTTGCCTGGGGAAGGTTCCCAGCAGCGAGCCCTGATTCACAAGCACTTTTCAGGCCTTTGCTTACCTCATACTTGCTAATGTTCTACTAGCCGAAGCAAGTCTCATGATCAAGTTCAGATTATAGAGTTGGGGAAATATAGTTCTTGATGGAAGTTCTTGATGGAAGGAGCTGCGAAATCATTTAAAAGGAAGGAGATATACACAGGGTTGGAGGGAGTTATTAGGGCCATTTATGCAAACAGTCTGGGCTGGATACAGCCATGTAGATTCATGTCGCTTAAACATTCGGAAGTGACAGTTTAGGTACTGTGGTTGATTCACTGCTGAGTGAAGTGTGCTACCTGCCCTTAAGGACTTTAGTCCTTTTAGGAGAAAGAAAAGTATTCAGTTAAACTACAAGGCATTAGATATAAGCAGTATAATAACTGCAAGGTGAAAGTTACACACAGAGTAAGCAGTAGTTCTGCCTGAGGAATTTTCAGGCTTCAGGAAGTAAGTGTAGTATTTGAATTAGGGCTTAAAAGATGACATATAGAGAATTTTTCTTCATAGTTCTGGAAGTGCGTTTTAGGTGGTTGGAAAAGCATGATAGCAGAGGAGTGTGTAATATGAGGAAGACTGCGAGACCTGGGTCTGGGTATTGATGACTTGCAGCAGGGCTCTGTTGATATTTGGGCCAAATTATTCTTTGCTCTTGTATGTGGCTGACCTGTGCGTTGTAGGATGTTCACCAGCATGCCTGGCCTCTGCCCGGTAGATAATATCTAAATAGAGCTGCTTTTAAAATGCACTGTACCATAGGTTATACAGCATTTTCAAATACACCAGCTTATTTACCTTCTTCCCCCTGCCCCCCTCCTCCCCAAAAAAAGCAGATCTATGGTAAAACTAGCAGTTATAAATGTTAGTTCATTTGTGCTGAATTCAGAAAATAGCCCGGCTAAAGTGTGAAGTGTTGTATTCTAAATAGCAGACTGATGAGTACTGACAAAAGAGTACTGGCAAATTTGGGGGGAAAGAGTCAGGATGATGAGGGGAGTTGTATCTAGATCATAGAAACAGTTAAGTAGAGAAGACCTAGGGGTATGAGGACTATCTGTTCGAAGAAGTGATTCTGGCCCCAAGAAATAAAATTCTTAAGGCTAGCGACTGGCAGTTTTAGGGGAGATAAACTTAGCTTTATCTTCAAGTCAGGTACTTCTGATGTTACTCTCTAAAGGTGGATTTAGGCAGAATTCTCACAGGTGTCCAAGCAGAGGGTTGGAAGAGCACCCAGCAGGGTCTGCAAGAGGGAGGGGAGGGAGCACCACTTTGGTACCTGTTTGTGTGTGGATTGTCTGTAATTTGAGAAGTTGTTATTTTAGTATATTTCTCTCCTGCCTTTTATCCCCATAGTGGCAGAATTGAATTGCTTCATAATGAAGAATACCCATGGTAGGGAATGTAAAATTCTTATCCCTTTTCAAGTTTGCTTAACTCTATCTGAGCAATAGAGAGAACGCTCGCGTTCTCATTTTTGGCGAGGCTATTGAGAAATACTAACCTATGTCAAACCACGCAGTTTATTTGAAAGCACAAGAGGAGGATTAAGTAAGAGGTAGAGGTTCATGCTGTATTATAGTGGGCTTTCTTTGTAAGAGCCCACATGTTATGAAGTATTTGGAATTCTGAACTTGTCAAATAAGCTAATTAATTATTGACGTGTGTGAAAGTGCTGTAGAGACTATGGCATAGTGCAGCAGTTTTATCTTTATTGAGATATAGTTCACATACCATACAATTCACCCATTTGAAGTGTACGGTTCACGGGGTTTTTAGTGTGTTCAGAGTTTTGTAACCATCACTAGTATCTAAATACAGAACGTTGTCACCTCCCCAGAAGAAACCCTGTACCCATTAGCAAGCCGTCGCTGCCCTCTGCCCTGCCTCCCCCCACCCCAACAAAAAGAGCTCTAAGCAACCACTAATCTATTTTCTGTTTTTATAGATTTGCCTGCTTGGGACATTTCATGTAACTGGAATCATAATATGTGGTCATTGGTGATGGGCTTCTTTCACTGGCCTAATATTTTCATTGGCATCCATGTGGTACCATGTATCAGAACTTCATTCCTTTTTATGCCTGAATAATATTCCAGTGTATGGATAATGCTACATTTAACTTATCTTTTCATCTGTTGACATTTGGATTGTTTCCACTTTTTGGCTGTTTTAACTAATGCTGCTGGGAACATTTGTGTGCAAGTTTTTGTGTGGATCTCATGTTTTCATTTCTTTTGTATATACCTAGGAGTGGAATTGCTGAGTCACGTGGTAACTCAACATTTTGAGGAACATTGTCCTGCAGTTCTTAACCTGGAGAAATAGACATGTGTGGATCCCATGCAATACTGAATCTTTGAGGGTTAGGGCTGCTAGGGAGAGTGTTTTACAAAAAGCTCCTCCTTGGCTAAGAACCAGTCATACAGTGGAAAGCATATGGGATTTTGAGCCATGAGATTTGCATTCCATTCTTTGGCTCTGAGCCTTAATTTTCTAAACTCTAAAATGGAAATAACAGTACTAAATCATAAAGGGTTATCTGGAGGGCCAAGGAGATATTATAATTTTAGTGAAGATCTCATTTTTGATACTACAAAAGTTATTTAGAAAAATACGGAATAGATGAATACTTCTTAACATGATAGAAGTATCTTTTAAACAAAGAGTTGGTATTTAAGAATGAAACACTGGACGTATTCCATTAAATTCAAAATGAAACAAAGATGCACATTATAAGCATTATTAATATTGTCCTTGTCCTTGCAGTAGATGTGATACAGTATAAGAAATCTAACCACGGGAAAGGACAAGTGATATTTGGAAACCATAAAATTAGGTAGGGAGTAAACTGGAAAAATGTTAGAATTAGTAATTAGTTCAATGAAACAGGGCTGAAATCTATAGTATGTATTTCATATATCAGCCCTAATCTGTATAAAGATACAATGAAAGATTTTTATGCAACTAAGTTTTGGGTTTTTTTGTTTTTTAAGGTATTCTCAGTAGAAGTGAGGTGGTGAGCACAAAGCAGCAGATGTGGGCTTGAGTTATTTACATCAGTAAACTTGTTTACATAAAACTGCTGGCTTTGAGCTTTTTTTGAAAACTTGGTTTTCAAAATTGACTTTAAACTTTAATCGTGGGAGTGATTAACTGGGTAAATTATGGAGAGGGTTTGTTTGAATAGGTACTAATGGTAACAGGTCAAAATTCAACCTCCTCAACCTTGACTGCCTCCCAGCCACTCTGTTTTCAGACCCTTCTAGAAATACAGTGAGAGCATACAAATTCCTTTTTAATGGCTACCTAGAACTCTGTTGTGTGGATGTTTCATAATCTAGCCAGACTTCCATCGAGGACCATTCAGGTGGTTCCAGACTTTAGCTGCTACAGATGATGGCAGTGAATGTTTCTAGAGGTGGAATGGCAGAGTCAGAAGTTTTCTTAGTATTTGTAATTCCGATAGCTGTTCCCAATTGCCCTCCATAAAGTTTGTACTAATTTACGGTTTCCAACAATGGATGAGAGTGCCTGTTTATCCACAGTATCAGCCTTCACAGTGAGTCATCAAAGTTTAAGTTTTGCCAGTCTGATTGGAGAAAAATTAGCATTTATAAAATGAATGAATTTGAGTACTCTACTTATGTTTTCTTTTTCAATTGTCCATTCCTTTTGCTCACTTTTCTATTACTGATTGGTCTTAAATTCCTTTTAGGAAGGTGTTTTTGGTTTTTTTTTTTGGCGGTGCCGCTGTGAGGCTTGTGGGATCTTAGTTCCCCAACCAGGGATCAAACCTGGACGCTTGGCAGTGAAAGCACGGAGTTCTGACCAGTGGACCACCAGGGAATTCCCTGCAATAGCATGTCTTAAAGTACATCTTTTTTTATTGGAGTTTAGTTAATTTACAATGTTGTGTTAGTTTCAAGTGTACAGCAAAGTGATTCAATTATACATATATATTTTTTTCAGATTCTTTTCCATTATAGGTTATTATAAGATATTGAGTATAGTTCCCTGTGCCATACAGTACGTCCTTGTTGTAGAAAAGTACATATCTTAATTAAAAAGTACTTCATTGCTAAAAATTGCTAGCCATCAGTCTGACAACACAGGGTTGCCACAAGCCTTCAGTTTGTAAAAAACTGCAGTGTCTGTGAAGCACAGTAAAACAAGGAACAGCCTCTATTAGAGAAACTAGTCCTTTCTCTGTGACATGTTGCAAGGTTTACATCTTCAGAGACTCAAGGTGGGAGAAAGAGCACAGGATTTGAAACCAGAGGACCCGAGTTTGTGTCCCTGCACTGCTGTGTGTTAGCAGTGTGATTTTTGGGAAAACGTCTGTTGATTTCTCCGCATCACACCTGTAAAGTATAATGTCCACCTTGTTAGGGTAGTTGTGAAAAGAACATAGGATTTGGTGGCTGTCAGAAAAGCCCAGGTTCTCAGGAAGCTCTCCTCTCATCCATGAGACCTTGAGCTTGGCCCTGAATACGCCATGGAAGTTTCATTTTTCTTCTAGGATGTTCCTCTTCCTGGAATGTTTCCCTTCAGCACAGTTTTTATCCAGGGTCATTGCTGCTGGCTTTTATTTATTTATTTTAAATTGGTAAATTTTTGTGTAGCCTTTTTTTTTTCTTTTTTAAAAATTTATTTATTTTTGGCTGCATTGGGTCTTCGTTGCTGCACGCGGGCTTTCTCTAGTTGTGGCGAGCGGGGGCTATCCTTCGTTGCAGTGCGTGGGCTTCTCATTGCCGTGGCTTCTCTTGTTGCAGAGCACGGGCTCTAGGTGCACAGGCTTCAGTAGTTGTGGCACGAGGGCTCAGTCGTTGTGGCTCACGGGCTCTAGAGCACAGGCTCAGTAGTTGTGGCACACAGCCTTAGTTGCTCTGTGGCATGTGGGATTTTCCCGGACCAGGGCTTGAACCCTTGTTCCCTGCATTGGCAGGCGGATTCTTAACCACTGTGCCACCAGGGAAGTCCCTCTGCTGGCTTCTAAAAGGCCATCTGATGAGCTTTCCAGGCAGAGTTTGAATATGTGTTGAGGGTCCCCAAGACCCATGTTCAGTGATCTGCCAGGACTCAGCATATAGCTGTACTCTTGGCTATGATTTATTACAGTGACAGAATGCAAAGCTAAATCAACAGAGGGAAAAGGTGCTTGGGGCGAAGATCAGAGTGACCAGGTGCAAATTTTCCAGAGTCTTCTCTCAGGGGACTCACACAGATTGCGTGTGTGAAATGTCTGCTGGGAATCTCATTAGAGACTCAGTACCCAAGGGTTTTTTCGTTTCGTTTTGTTCTTTTGATGTTTAAAATGTTTATTGGTATTTTTTAATAGACCTTTATTGGAGTATAATTGCTTCACACTACTGTGTTAGTTTCTGTTGTACAACAAAGTGAGTCAGCCACATGCATACATGTATCCCCATACCCCTTCCCTCTTGAGCCTCCCTCCCACCCTCCCTGCCCCTCATCCATTGAGGGATGCTCACAAAGGCACTTTCTGCCTAGCACAAACCAAATTCAAGACTCCTAGAAGGAAAACAGGTGTTTAGCATAAACCACATTGTTTGGACAAACATTTTAGGGACAGTGAGCCATTCTTAATTGTGGATGGTGGGAACCCTTCCAAAATCTTAGTTCTCAGATGCTAGCCAAGGGTCAACTTTGCAAGTAGACCTTTCTAAAGATAGCAGTCTCAAGGCTGTTGTGTTAACTCTTTTTTGTACAGACTGTACTTCAAGTTTAAGGCATTTTGCCCACATGTGCAAGACATGACTTCAGATTATTTTCAGAAATTTTAATTTGAGATTTAGCAGGTCATCTCTAGAATACATGACTAATTTTGTGCAAGCAGAACAGTGTCACATTTACTTGCAGTGGGTTATTCTGCTGCCTGCACAGTATATAGATAACTGTCCATTACACGGACACTGAGACTGATTTTGCACCTTGTCACATTTTTCTTTTTGGTGTAGGGTGTTCATATTATAGCAGTCACTGCATTTACCCTTTTTATGGCCTCTTGGCTCTTTCAGGTGATAGCACTCCTAAGACCAAAAATGCTTCATGGGGCCAAATGTTATACCTGGTGTCTGCTAACTCATTTTTTTAATAGACTATTTTTTAGAGCAGTTTTAGGTTCACGGAGGAAAGCACAGAGGTCCTGTATGCCCCCTGCCCCTCCCCACTGTCAGCATCCCAGCGTAGTATGCTAGTTACCATCAATGGACCTACACTGACTCACCATTAGTATTCAAGTCCGTCGTTTACATTGGGGTTTAGTCTTGGTATTGTACATTCTGTGCATTTTTACAAGTGTGTAATGACATGTATCCACCGTTAGAGTACTGTACAGAATAGTTTCACTGCCCTAAGAATCCTTTTTTCTGCCTGTTCATCCCTCCTGTCTTATTTTTTGGATGTGAACAGAATGTAAGTTTGTTCTTTGTGGAGATTTTCAGCTTTCCTTAAGTCAAGGCGTCTTACTCACCATCATAAGTTATTGTACAAGATTCGGCTTGATAGAAATACATTTTAAGTAAAGTAAGCTTAATTCAAGTTTCATTTAAGGAGTGTAAACATTTGAAGTTGCACTCATTTACAATTTAAGGTTCTCCATAGGTAAGCTGAAGAATTGTGAATGACTTGGTGCTCCAAGACCACAGGGTCAGAAAGTCATCTAAATAGCTTTCCAAGAATCTCATGGGTTGCTTATCTTAGGTAGAGAAGATTTCTCTCCTCATCAACTCTTAGGGGACAACAGTTGATAACTAATTAATACCTGATGCCTTAGCAGCTGGGATTTGGGGGGTTTTATTTCTTAAACTGTTGGTGAGAATAACAGATTTTTCTAACCTTTTTGCTAACAGCTCTCTCGAACTCACTGAAAGAAATTTGAACTTGAGCTAGTATCATAGGAGTTGAGAAGAGAAACCTTAATTTTATTTTTAACCAGAACATAAAACTGGAGAATGTATAGACTGTCCATATTTTCCAGTAGCCATGACAGTAAATTTTGGGGACCATATATACAAGTATTGCGTTCTTAGACACAGTTCAGTGACTGTTTTGAAAGACATTACCTTGCTTCCCAAATGATACATATCTCACATCTTCCTACACTGAATAGGCATTCTATCTTGGTTAAACCTTTTGTGAACACTATGTGGATACTTTTTTTGACCTTTTAAAAAAATTATCTTGACTTTTGAAGCTAGTATGGTTGGGATCTCTATTTTATTTTAATGTAAAAAATCACATATTATCTCTCATACAAGTCATTTTGATATTAAGGATTTTTAAAAAAAATTCTGATTTAAGCTTTTAGAGAAAACTTAGTTCCTTTGAGCAGACTTTTTTATTAGAGTTAAAGGTTTTCCCCTCTAACATAGTTTTTCAGTGGCAGAGAACATCTGGGTATGTCCCAAATGTGGTTGAGTTACTGTATCTAAAGGTGATGTTGGCATTTCATAATCTCCATGTTCCAGCTTGTCTGGGGCAACTGGACAAATTTTACATAAGCGCAAATGGCTACCTTTGGGCTCTTTAGCCCAACTTTTGCAGCAGGAGGAGACCTAACGGTATAGAGTACTGGTGAGGTAATATGAGCTTTAAATAGTTGCTGGCTCTTGAAATAAGGATAGCATGATTTAGGGGAAAGGCCAGAACCCGATCTCAGTGGCCTTAGGCACCGCAGCTTCTTGCATTGGAGACAGTTACCAGGTTACTCTAGAGGTGGCTAGTCTTCAGGATCTGCACATTCATTCAGTGAGTATGGGCTGGTGTCCTATGGTATGCGGGCCTCAGGCCTACAGAGGCCTCTCAGCCTGTTTGAAAGCCAGTCTGGGGAGTTATTCCAGGCTATATGATATTAAAGTTTATGGAAAGGAAGTGATGTAAGGGAGCTAAGGACTAGAGAATAGCATGAAATGGAGAAGAGATACTTGATACAGTATCTCTCATACATTAGTAGCATTGAGCAGAAGATAAACGAGATGATGTGAGAAATACAGAGGCCTCCTATGGCGAGACTTAAAGTGAAGGGACGTTATTCAAGGTGTTCTCAAAAGTAATTGCTCAAGGGAATTTCCTGGCAGTCCAGTGGTTAGGACTCCGGGCTTTCACTGCCGAGGGCGCGGGTTCAGTCGACCTGGTCAGGGAGCTAAGATCCCACAGGCACATGACTTGGCCGAATAAAAAAAGTAAATGCTCACATCTCTCTAGCACTTTACTGTGTTGGGAGCACTTTATCGTTCATCTGACACACCCTTATAATCTTATGAAAGAGGTAGAAATCTGTATGCAAACTGAGGCCCAGATAGATGAAGTGGCTTGTCCCCAAGGTCACTTAGTAAATGGTAGGACTGGAAAGCCCCAGTCTTCTGGGTTATTTGCATATATGTCAGAAATTGACAGGAGTGACAGTGGCTGAGGGCTGGGAATAGTTTCTCCAAAGTCCAGAAATATATGGAAAATTGGATGTGAGATGATAAGCCTCCTATTCAGGGGAAGCAGTGTTTCCACGGTGGGGGGGTGGGGAGGCGCTCAGAGAGTAAAAAGCACCTCTGTGTGCTGGCTTCCTTCTGCTCTGAAGTCCAGTAGAACCAGAGCCCTGTTCCCCCACTCTGCATCTGTTTCCCCTAGGCCACCTCTGGCAGAGCTACTGTTGCTGTCTAGTGTAGAGTGGAGAATCAGTAATGCATAGTAAAAGGTTAGCATCAGAAAAACCACTCAAAAACTTAGGAATTTGAGACTGTGTTATTTGCTGGATGTTGTGAGAATTAGCAAGCAAAGCATATGAACTAATAAGTATGGTTTACATTCTGATTTGATTGTATCTGAGAGGAACTATTTTACAACCAGTTTCCTTAAGTATAATCCTCTCCCACCCCGACCTCTTCCTTGATAAAAGAGGAATACATACCAAATGTAAATGATCCATACACAGGTAAGTCTCTTGGAATCCCAGCCCTTCCTCCCCCAGATACTTTAGCTTATCTTTTTGGATTATATCCCAGTACCTTTCACATCTCTGAGTAATATAATGTTACATGGGTGCTGTGGTTGATCTACACAGGGAACAGAGAGTAGCCAGTTTAACTGGGGGTGGGAGGAGTAGAGCTGGGCAAGATTGCATAGAAGCCATGAGTATAACTTGGTTCTTGACAGTCTACGTATTTTCCAGGTAGGAGCACTGGTAGTTGTTCTAGGCAGAGGCAGAAGAACAAAGGGCAGAAGTATGAAAGGTTTTTACAAGTAACATGTTACCACTGGAGCGCAGGTACATGAGAGAATGAGGCGAGGAAAGCATCTAGTCTGTTGTAAGTCATAGGAAAGAGCTCATGATCTGGGGTTTCTGATAATGCCGTTGACTTAGTATGTACCAGTCTAGATATGATAGTTAACCAGACAAATAAAAATGTGACCTCAGAATAGGAAAATAAAGTAAGAGCTCAGTCACTTCTCCTTGTAAAATTTTCTGTTTCATATGGTTGTTAGACACTTAGAGGTGTATGGCTCTGACATCACAGAAATCAGGTAATATAAATTAAATAGTTTTAGTCACTTGATTTAATTTCTTTATTATATGCAGTTGTTTGGTAGTCATAAAAATACACAACATTGGTGTGCCGTTGCTTTAGTGTCCTCAAGGCTCTTAGTGTTTGGGACGACGAAAACCTTCTAGCACAAGTGAAAGAAGCATTAATTCCTGTTGGCCACCTCAGCTCAGAAGTGCTTTGCTCACCTCTCCATTTTATTGCAGTTGTATTCAGACACTACAAACACGTGTTCCCCAAGTTGCTAATATGTCAGTGATCAGAGTCAATCCCGTGCCCCCAGTTTTGACTTCCTTTCTGGCGTTCGTAATTGATATTATTTTCACATAAGAAAAGCTTCTTTGTTTCTCAAAAGTCAACTTGAAGTTGACTGACTATGTTCTCACCCGGTAGGCAAGATACTCTCACCCAAAATGGATGGGACCGACGTTTGGTAGACAGGGCAAGGTTAGGAAGAAGCTGTCATTCTGTTTTCTTAAAAAAACTGGTGAGATATATAAGCTATCTATACTTAAAATCCTTAGGATCGGTATGTACGTAATGTTGCATGAGAGACTTGTTGACCTTTTGTAATTTAGATCAAATTTCGACTTTACATCTAAGAGTTAGACTTGATAGCTCTTTCCTGGAACAGCTGTGTGATAATAAGCCTATGTGTCCTTCTCTAGGGAGAAAGCAGGGGTTCAGGCACCATTGAGCCAGTCGCAGGTTTTTCCCTTCTTTGTTGCTCCTTCCCGCTCCATCCCTCTTCCATACACCCACACAGCCTAACTTCTGTTTGTTGATTACTTTAATCAGCTGGTAGATCTCTTTGTGTTTTAGCGGCATAAAGATATGATTAACCCAGCTGACACATCTGTACCATAACAGCTCTTTATTCTTTCCTCCTTAATAGGTGACAGAGCTGAATGAGCCACTGTCCAATGAAGAAAGAAACCTTCTCTCTGTGGCCTACAAGAATGTAGTTGGGGCACGCCGTTCTTCCTGGAGGGTCATCAGTAGCATTGAGCAGAAGACATCTGCAGATGGTAATGAGAAGAAGATAGAGATGGTCCGTGCTTACCGTGAAAAAATAGAGAAGGAATTGGAGGCCGTATGTCAGGATGTGCTGAGCCTGCTGGATAACTACCTGATCAAAAATTGCAGTGAGACCCAGTATGAGAGCAAAGTGTTTTATCTGAAGATGAAAGGGGACTATTACCGCTACCTGGCCGAAGTCGCCACTGGAGAGAAGAGGGCAACCGTCGTGGAGTCATCTGAGAAGGCCTACAGCGAAGCCCATGAGATTAGCAAGGAGCACATGCAGCCCACTCACCCCATTAGATTAGGCCTGGCCCTTAACTACTCCGTTTTCTACTATGAGATCCAGAACGCCCCAGAGCAAGCCTGCCACTTGGCCAAGACCGCTTTTGATGACGCCATTGCTGAGCTCGACACTCTCAACGAGGACTCCTACAAGGACTCCACGCTCATCATGCAGCTCCTCCGAGACAACCTCACGCTCTGGACAAGCGATCAGCAAGACGACGACGGTGGAGAAGGCAACAATTAAGGCCCCCAGGTGGACTGGCAGCACACGCTGATGCTACTACTGCAGTCTTTATTTTTTTCCCATGAGTTGGGGGTCGGGTGGGGGAGGGAAAGGGAGCGATGACCTTCCTAGGGAGAAACCCACGACCTGTCCTGTCTTTGATCACCTCTTTGACATTTTTGCCAAAATACCACTAGTGGAAAGTCAGGCTAGCTGTGCTGGTATTGGAATAGCAGCCTCACACTGGCATATGGACTGTTCTGTAGATTAATGCAAGTGGAGCTGTCCTTAATTTAACTTATTGCTAGAAAATAGGGTTTTAAGATGAAAAGAAAACTTAAACGGAATAGCCCTCATTCAATAAGTTCTGTGGTTCCAGTAAGGATTTTTATGTACATATGCTCTTGTCTTTTAAGTTCTGGGTACTTTCTAGCTCATCTGTTTTAGCTGTGCATTTTGTTTTTCAGGGTGTACTCTACCAGACATGGAATAGTTAAAATCCCAAGCTGATAGACTTAGAACATAAGGTGTATTTATCCTTGTGGTTTAGGCCTTGCCAGTTTTCAGAAGTTTCTGATTAGTTGACAGTATTAACACTAGATTGCAGTTTACAGTATTTCTACGTTACAGCCATATGTGACATCAAGCCATTGTGATTGTGTGTTTTTCTTATTTTGGCTTTTACATCCTTATTCAGCCTCATCCAGGTTGGTTTTGCTGTTATCTGTCTCCTAGGCCAAAAGGCTTGCCTGAGGAGAATCAAAGCTTCTTTAGGTTTTGCTGAATAGGTGCTTGGCAGATGGCTGTGGGATTTTTGTCCTTCTTTCTTCTTAACTTAAATCCACCACAAAAATGATTAATCACTTTAATAGAAACGTTAAATACCACAAAAATAGAGAAAATTTAGGTCTGTATGTCATTTATTGTGCTGATATTTCCAGAGAAATCCTGATTTTTTTCAGCCGCCATAGCTTCTTCCTCAGGGACTGCACTGCTGTCTCACTCCTCACTTGAGTCTTCCCTACTGTACCTTGTGCCCAGGGCATGCACTCGGGTGGGTTGAAAAGCTGTTGGGTTGTAGAAGTTGGCGGTCGTTTTGAGAAAGTTTGTGGTGCAGTGTGTGAAAATTCAGGTGCTAGGAGCTTACTGGTAGAAAAATCCTAAAGGAAGAGCTCTATTCGTAAACATTCTGTCCAATTTCAGGAGCCTCGTGTGTCAGTTTTTCCTCCCTGAAAACACTCCTTTCCCAAATAATCGTTGTAGGAAAAATAAACTAAAATCATTATCAGATAATAAATACTTAACTCCTATTTGACCAAAACTTTTTCTATGTATTTTTTTTCTTTTTAATGAAAGCATAGAAGTTGGAAATTCATTTGTGCCATCTGTACACGCTTTAGAATTGAAGGAAACCACGATGCTATTTCCACAAGTTTGTTTCAGTTAGCCTTAGGTCCTTGGTTCTCATTTTGGATAAGTCTTAACACACGACCTGTTGCATGTGCATTCAGCCTTTTTTATAAAGTCAGTAACTGTGAACTGCTGAGATAGGTAATGACACCAGACTTGTTTGTTTCTTTGTTTTATTTAGGCAGGGAGAGGAATGAGTAGTAATTGAGGAAAACCTGACAGTTGCTTTTGCTAAAACCAAAATGGAGCTTCCAGTTGTGAAATGCACGTGTTGACCAGGATCCAGGTGACAGTGAAGATAGAAGAGTGTGACGATGCTCTGTAATGTGGCACAGTTACCCAGCATGACTTTCCTTAGAAGGCCCCCTCCATATGCTAGAGCGGAAGTCCCAACTAACCAAACCTACCAGAAGAACTAACAGAAGAGAGCTTTATAGCTTCTGTGCCCTAACAGGGGCCTAAGGTCAATGCCACGGATGGGAACAGATTTGCGGGGGTGGGGTGGGGGGTTGGTGGGGTTTTCCTTAATTTATCTTCATGTCCAGTGAGCAGTGCTGTGTCCTTCCTTGTAGCATTTGGAAATGATTTACTGGAATTACAAAACCTATTTTTCTTTTAAATTTCAGCTTTGGCTCTGGCTGCTTTTTAGAATAATGCAAGATAAAACCATGTCTGAGGGCTAAAAATGAAGGAGGGAATGGGAGACTTGATATTTAAGCAGCTTGAATGGTTTATTTTCTTTTCTTTATTTTTAAAGAAATGCACTTGCCTATGATGCTGTCTCTCCAGTGAAATGATTACTCCTCCATTACTCTATTGATACAATATTGTGCATGCTAGTGTTGTATTTCTATACAGTAGCTTGAAATTTATTAACTTATACTGTAGGTGTTATGTATTCCTATGACAAAAAAAAATTAAGTCTTCAAATTTTTTAAAGTTTTTTTAATTTAATTTTTCCTTTTGGGGGTAAAGTTTGCTCTACCAAATAGTGATCGTAACAAATTGATCTGTTTTGGATGTTGCTATAGTGACATGCAGTTATATATTTTGTTTTTAAGGGTGGGGGGGAAGCAAAAGAAACACCAGTGTTAGCTTAATCTTAATGTCTGGTGTTTGTCATGGTGAAATTATAACTATTACAGTGTAGGAGAACAACGAATATGTTCTCTGAATGAGCCTTTGTGCTTTTTGTCATGTTATGCAGTGAACTATTTTTAAGGTCTAATCAGTGATTATTTTTCCAACTCCGTGTTTCTCTAAGGAATTATTTCACACACGGACCATTCTTAGCAGTTTTCCTCAGTGATGGAATATCATGAATGTGAGTCATTATGTAGCTGTCGTACATTGAGCAAATAAACTTACAGATCTGATGTCAGTGCTAGTTTTATTTAATGAGTTGAAATTTTCCTTTGCTTTTGAAGGTTTGATTGGACATGGGTGTTCTCCCCCACTCAAAGAATGAGGTTGGACTGCGGGGGGAAGGGGGCAAAATGGTGTATATTGGAAAGTGCCTACCTCTGGGAATCAGACCTGGGTTTACTGACCTTAAAAAATGATCGCACCTTTTGGGTCTCCATTGTTTCTATTATGAAACCAACCTTAAGTTTGAATCATGACTCCTTTTGATTCTCGGTCAAGCGACTAAACTTCTGAGCCCTGGGGGTGGGGGATATAGGTCTAAATGAAAACTGGGGCACGTGCCTGGTTTGGTATTTCTCAGGTGCCCATTGGAGATCTCATTATGTTTTAAATGAGGTGGGTTTTTGCATTTTAAGATGTTCATCCATAAATATATTGTCTTGGGTTTTTAAGTCTTCTGAGGTGGTCAGCAGCCTTAGTTGACGTGGGCTGCGCTCGGCAGCATGCTGTTTCTGATGGCAGCTGTCAGGATGTGCCCACGGCTTGGATCACATCCCTGGACGTGTGGGGTGATCTGCCCTGACCAGCTGTGACGAGGGGTTTGTCTCCAGGAAGGAACACCAGGGCAAAGGCGTTCCTCCTCCACCGGCTTGGGTGTGCTCCAGCAAGGCAGGGAGGGGCTGGCTGCACTGGTTCATGCAGAGGAAGAGGACGGCTTTTGAGTTTTTTGAGAAATTTTAATTCACATTTTAGGAATAACACTGGGGGACTAGGCTTTTGCCATGTTAATGAATTCACCTGTTTTGGCTCATTGTCCCTCAGAACCACCCTGAGAGCGCCGCTTCTGTGGACACAGAAGTGACCTGTGTGCCTAAGGTCCCACAGCTCACCGATGACCCATGTTGCAGCCGCATCTTCAACCCTCCTGAGCTTTGCCTCCTAACACCAGGCTGCTTCTGCTCCTCTAGGAGAGAACACTGAGCAGCCAGCAGCCAGCGCGCTCACTGAGCAAGAGCTCAGTGTGGCAGTTACTGGATAGGGGCAAGTTGTACACGTCTTGCCAGCCAGGGGGGCTGAGAGATGGGCAAGATCAGCACAGGCTCGCCGAGGCTCTTCAGAAAGAAGGGCAGCTCCTGGAAGGTGGTACCATTACACCCTTGTTCCTTTGGTGTAACGTCCCATTGTGAGTGCCTGGAATTTGACATAAGACTGGAATTTGCCCAGAGGATTTTCCACAGACAGACTTCTCAAGATAAAAATGCTGTCTGTTGCTGCATTTCCACCCAGTTTTAACAGTTCGTTGATGCAGTGTTTCTTAAACTTTTTCATCTCAGGACCTCTTTACATAACTCTTATGTAGACTGTATCAAAAACTAGAAACTGAAAATACTCACTTGTTTAAAAATAATGGAAAGCTGTTACATGTTGCGATACGTAACAATTTCATGAAAAGTAACTGTTCTCCAAAACGAAAATAGAAGAGTAGCGTTATTTTACAGTTTCGCAGAGCTCTTAGTAGAAGTCATCTGGACTCTCCTAGCTCCTTCTGCATTCAGTCTCCTGTGACATATTTCCAGTGTGAAGTATGGGGGTGGGGGGCTTGCATTAACAGTGATAAGCAGTTGGAAAAGAATGGCCCTGAAGAGTTGAGGTTAAGAAAGCTCTCCTAATTCAGGAATTGAATGATACCCCGGGTTAGGCACTAATGATAGAGGTCCTCTTCCTCAACGCACTCTAGAACTTAAAAAATAACTGATAGTGGGAAGGAATTAAATAAAGGTGATGGGCAGGAGGGTAATTGTAACGGAGTGAATGATCTACTTGGCTTCGGGCATCCACAGAGCAGGGTTCTGCATTCCTAGAACTTTGCAGGTGGAGTGGAGGGGATATCAAGTGGGACTTAGTGGCAGGGAACCTTTCAGTGGAGCAAATAAGTTGCCTGGTGAAGCGAGTGCAGTTTCCCTCCACTCTATTTATATGTAACGACCGCACGCACTGGCCTCTGCGCTGGTGAGCGGAACCTGCCTGTTGACTCACACTGGTTGATCTGAGTGGCTGAGAATGGCAGCTACCTCTTCCTGTGCAGTTTCCAAAGCAAACTTGGAGAATCAAGCCGGTAACACACCGTTCTCTATTTCTTGGAGCTGACATTAAGTGGTCTCCAGCCTAATCAACATTAAAATGTGGTGTACCAGCTTACTAATTTAATTGGCCTGCTAGTTTGAACTTTCCAGTTCTGGTATGGGTAAATGTGGTTGGATCTGAATGGCCACAAACCCTACCTCTGATTAACCAGATACCTGTGGTCAGTGAAGAGTTGGGGCTAGAGTGGCTGGATCACACTGACGGGAGTCCTCAGTACCAGCTCATAGGATTTTTGGTATTTCATCTTCATAACTTAATCCTTACCTGGCTTTATATTTTTAAAGGGCTGTAAAGGGGAAAAAAAAGTGCAAAGAGGCAGTATGTTGCCCGTGAAACTTAAAATATCTACTGTCTGGACAGTAGTATGGTGACATCGGGCAACAGTAAGTCTCCCATGGTTTTCCCAGCCACCCATTTCCCTTCCTAGAGGTAACGAGTGACTGTCCTCTGTGTTTCATAACCTGCCTCAGTTTGAGATGGAAGGACTTTTGCTGCTTTTGAGCATTAAGTGACCCCTGGGTCATATAAGGTTTTGCCTTGTGGTTTTTTGTTTTTTGTTTTTTTTTTGGCTGCACTGCGCAGCTTGCAGGATTTTGGTTCCCCCACCAAGGATTGAACCCAGGACTTCGGCAGTGAAAGCGTGGAGTCCTAACCACTGGACTATGGGAGAATTCCCTGGCTTATGTTTTTTAAATGTGGATATTCGAAACCGGTGGTCCCAGTAATTGCCTCTTGCTTTAGATTTAACCCTGTTTAAAGGATAGCTAGGTGGTATCGGGGGACTTGACCCCCCCCCAACCTTTTTATAGTTCGAAAAATTTCAAACACAAAAGTTGAAAAGAATGGTACAGGGATAAACCAAATATCCATTGCTTTGTGACATTTTATATTTGTCTTGTGGAACCTTGAAAGTAATGACATTGCACTCCCTATGTTGATATTTCTTCTAAAAACAAGGACATTCTCTTATGAAGGCCACACTGTCATCACACCTAAGGAATTCACAATAATTCTCTAATACCAGCCCATATTCAGATCTCCCCAAATTTTACCCAGAATGCCTTTGATAGCACTTTCTAACCCCCTCTCCTCTGATCCAATGAAATCGATTAATTGGATTTCATAATAGTTTTCTTTAGCCTCTACTCCTTCCACCTCCTTTTTATAACACTGACTTTTCCAGAGACCAGGCTACTTGGTGGTCTTAACACATTCTGGGTTTTGTCTGTTTCCTCCTACGTCATTTGATTTTGTGTCTTATTCCTGTTGGGGCGCTTTTTTTGGTCTTGCATAAAGATTTTTCTTTGTCCCTCCATCCAGCCTTTTCACTGGTTCAGGTGGAACCGAATTTGAATTGAGGGGTGGCCGGCCCAGGGCTCTTCCACCAGAATCAGGTGGCCTTAAGCAGCGGTCAGCACCAGGGCCTGTGACCTGAGCCCAGGAGGACAAAGCTGCCTGCCTGCCACCCAGAGGAACCATCTTGTTTTCTGAGTAGTCTTTTAGGTTAGGGTGTTTTGCCTCCTCAAAATCCTCTCCTGTTTCCCTTGGATGGGAAAAGAACTAGGTAGGTGTGCACTCAGCACATGCTTTGACTCAGCAAGCCATCTCATACATGTGCTCACTTGACCTGGTGAGTCCTGGTGGCCTGCCGCTGTTTGCCCCTATGCCTGGCAGAGGTGGCAAAATAGTGCAGCCCACCACTCCGAGTTTTCAGGAAGCTGCAGTCATGTCTGAGAGGCTGCCTTCATATTGGATCTACCTTGGGAGAATGAATCTAGACTTTCAACACAGTCTTGGTGTTAACTGGTTATTCCCACCACGATGGACAAGTTACCCTACTACTTACTTACTGGCTCTCAGATAAGGGGCCAACACGAGACATCAAACCTTCCATCTCTTCATTCTCTTAGCCTCCTGAAGCCAGATTTTTAGGGCCGGGGTTTTGATGGTTGGTCAGTTCTTTAAAGCCTGACTGAAAGCTCATTTTGGATTCCCTTAGGTTTGTTATGAAAGCATTTTGATTCCAAAAGTCCTTGCCTCCCAAAATATGGAGGTGTTACGTTATTACGGTTTATAAGTGGTTTTGCCTGCTCAGTTTGGAAACTGCTGAGTTTTCAAACAGACATTCCTTTTGGTGAGTGTGGTTCCTCAATGATGAGTACTAGGTTGGAGAGGGTAGTGGATGGACTAAGTGAAAAATATTCTCTTGACCAAAATTAGGCCTTACATTCAAATACACAACATAGATTTGGGAAGTAATGGCTGGGTAACCCGTATAAAGGAGGAGCAGCTTGTGGCTGACTGCAAGCATTTTGGGTGAGTTCCTTTCAACGTAATTTCGCTAAATGCTGTCCAGATCCCCAAGATCAAACACTTCATTACACTGCTGGGCAAAAGCAAAAGGAGCAATACTCCCCTAATATCCTAAATGTTAAGGGTTTAAAATTTATTTAGCCCAGTGGTGATAGGGCCAAAACGAACCTAGATAACAAAACAGCCTTTATCCATTCCTCAGGGCTTCAGTACCCAAGAATGCACCAGCGACTGGTCTGGCCGCCTCTGCCCCATTTATTTGGGTTTACCAAATGATTTGCAGGGCCCCGGAATTGGGAGGATTCAGCAGCCTTCCGGGCCCCGGCCCCCCCGGCCTCCCGCCCCCCCCGGAAGGGCCGGCTCCAGTGGCGCCGTCCTCTGCTGCCCCCCGCTGGGCGCCGCCCGGCTCTGCAGCAGGCCCGGGCCCCCAGGTGTCGGCTGGGTTTGGCTTCCTGCAAGCCTTCGCGTTACCCGGGTTGGGCCCAGACCCTGGGACGGCAGTAGGGCCCCCGAGCTCGGCCCGCGCCCAGCTCCAACTCATTCGGGAACTCCATCCTCGGCCTTCTCTCCGGTCACCTATCCGCAAACACCTGGGCCTCAGGTGCAGGATTTCTCTGTCTGCGTGTGCCCGGGACTTCAGTTCTGCGCGGGGACGCCTGCGCGTACCCGCACCTGCGATTCCGCGTGGGTGAGCCTCACCGCTCTGCGCGCCCGCCTGACACGTCTTCGGCGCTGCCCTGTAGGCCAAGGAAATCTGACCACCCGGGATCGCTAAGGTTCCAGACCAGACCAGACACCCGGATGTGCGCTTGGCAGGGATGCGGCCGCCTTCCAATCGCGGGCAGCGGCGAGAACCAATCACAGCTAGCCTGCCCCGCTCCTCCAATGGTCGGCCTGTTGCTAGGGCTTTGCGCCGTAATCTGCCCGGCGGTGCCTCAGCCCTCCTCCCACCGCGGGCTTTCATAATTCCCCTCCCTCCCCCCCGCCCCTGTTCTCCATGTTCCACTCTTTCCTTCGTCTCCGCCCTCCGTGTGGGCCTTTGTCATCCGGAGCAACCTGGCCTGGGTTCTGTAGGGCGTTACAACGCCTTATAGGGCGTTAGCGACATCTGTGGGCCTTGTCCATTTACGCGGTCGGTGGAAGGAGCTGGTGTGGAAGGGCGGAGCTCAGGCTCCTGCGGGGCCCTTGACCGCGTACCTGCTCCTCAGATTCCCCGTCTGAACAACGACGCAGCCTCTAAAGTCCACTGCGGGTTCGTCATGCTTTCTTCCCTACGTATCGCTTTTTCTGGAGCCAGCCCCTGTAGGTAGGTCTATGTTATTCCCACATTGCAGAGGAAGCCGGGTCTGTCTACAGCTTGCCCGGCCCACAGACCAGTTGGAGGGGCTCAAAGGGAGATGGCGAGTGGAGTCTGTCAGGTTCCATCACCTCACACGCGGGCCCCAAGGTCCAGAGGGACTCTGAGGCCAGCTCCTGCCCGTCTTTGGCACTCGAGGCCCGCCACGGCCAGGCCCCAACCCCTCTCCAGCCTCGCCTGCCGCCTGCCCCCGGTGTCAGCCCAGCGCCCGTCCCCGCTGAACACCCTTCTTTCCACCACACTCCCCGGATAGACGCTCCTAACTGGGAATTGAGTGGTGGCCGGCCGGAGCTCTCCCCCAGAATCAGATTTCAGAAATGCTAGGGAGCGCAGACACCCCAATCTCTGCGCTTCTCATCTCCCAACATAGAGCTGTGTAATCTGAGTCCGAGAGGGGAGGTTGGTTGCCCAAGGCACACAGTCAAACGTGGATTTAGGAATCGAAGACCAACTTCAGTGTGGTTGCTGTTTAGAAAAGTGAGATTTCCGTCACTCAGCAACGTGTGTCATTTTCTAAATGAAGGGCTCAAAGTGGTAGAAAAAGAGTTTAGGATTTGAATTCTCAACCCATCCTGTCCTAGTTGTGAGGCGTAACTTCTCAAGTTCCTTCGTCCTTCAGAGGTTAGTTTGCATATCTGTAAAATGAGAATATTACAGACTACCTCATAAAGATGCCTAGAATTGACTGGACGCTTCCTGGGTGCCCCAGACACTGCTCCAAGGCTTCACTTATGGGAGCTCCTTTTTATCTTAGATGCGAGGCAGCCCAATTCATGAATTATTGACCAAAGCCAGCTAGAGCTTCAAATTTACTCAGCTGAATTTTTTTTTTTTTTTTTTTTTTGCGGTACGCGGGCCTCTCACTGTTGTGGCCTCTCCCGTTGCGGAGCACAGGCTCCGGACGCGCAGGCTCAGCGGCCATGGCTCACGGGCCCAGCCGCTCCGCGGCATGTGGGATCTTCCCGGACCAGGGCACGAACCCGTGTCCCCTGCATCGGCAGGCGGACTCTCAACCACTGTGCCACCAGGGAAGCCCTGAATTTTGTTTTTTAACACTCCTTTTCTTCTCATTAATACTGAATGGTCACATCTACTCTTAACTCCATTTTCTTTTCTTTCTTTCTTTTTTTTAAATTTTTAAGTCTTTTTTTTTCTAGCTGTGCTGTGTGGCATTCGGGCTCTTAGTTCCCCAACTAGGGATTGAGCCCGTGCCTCTTGCAGTGGGAGCGCGGAGTCCTAACCACTGGACCGCCAGGGAATTCCCTAACAGTCTGTTCTTTTCTTTCTCAGAACTTTATATTCCTGATTATAAATTAAATCTCCATTATCAACTTCTCCATTGCTTCTCTCCATCCATTCTCACATCATTTAAACTCAAGTGTCTTTAGTCTTGAAAGGAAATCTTCTCTACACTTATTTTCTGAAGCTCAAGCCCCATTTCCTTCCCTTTTGTAACAAAACTGAAAGAATGGTTACCATTTCCTCATATTTCCCTCAACCTTTTTTTCTGGCCATGCCCCACAGCGTGTGGGATCTTAGTTCCCCAACCCTTGCCCTCTACAGTGGAAGCGTGCAGTCCTAACCCACTGGAGCTCTAGGGAGGCCTCAACTTTGGGAAGGTCACCAGTGATTTCACTCTCTAATAAGGGTGATCTCCATATTATTATCTTAATAAGATCAAAGTTATCTTCCCATAATTAATTCCCATGAGTGTTTCTTTCTTACTCGAAAAATAAAGGCTTCACATGGATTAATTCGTATGATCAGCTTCATTTTGCAGAGGAAAAAACAGACTTAGTAACTTGCCCATGGTTCCACAGCTAGTAAGTGCCCCAGTGGGGATTTGAACCCAGGCAGTTTGACCAGTGGCCACAAGCACAACTGTGATGCTCTGCTGCGTCTCAGTGGCATGAGGTTGCTGTGAGGATTTAATAAGCTAAGGAGTGATTGGCAGCTAGCAGGTGCCCAGTACACGCCAGTGTGATTAGTAACAGAACACCTATGCAGCAAAGGCGCAGAGGGTAAGGCAGGTCTCCCTCACCCGCTGGGCTCCAGGCCTTGGCTCCCAGACCCTGCAAAGGCAGACTGAGAAAGTGAGCTGGGTCCTTCACGAGGGAACTTCCAGGAGGCTTGAGGGCATTCAGCGACTGAGGCCCAGAGCAGAGAATATGACCAAAGGTATGGTAGGTGCAGGGCTAGGGGGCGTCAGTGTTTTCCAAGACTCGGATTTTCTGCCCCCATTTCTGCTCTGGGCCTGGCAGGACCCAGAACCTGGGCAGAGATTCCCGAAGTTTCTGGGCTGGGTGGTGTCAGGTATCTGGGTGTCTCTGGGAGAGCACCAGGGGCACTCACTCATTGTCCTATCTGGGCCTCGAGGTGGGGGGGTGGAGAGGAGAGGGGTTGGGGAGGCCCAGCAACAGGGTGTCCTACAGGGGGTGCCTTGCCACTTACCGTGGCCGTGCTCCATCCTCCTTACAAGTGGGGTAAGACTTCCTTTCTGGAGTGGGAACAGTCTGAGGCCTGAGTTGGCAGGGCCTGCTGCCTGCTTGGTGGGGATTGGTTACTCCTCCAGAACCATTCTTCCTCCCACCCAGAGCCTTGGGGCTCCATGACCCCTGCTTAGGGATTGGCCCGTGGGACCACTCCTAGGGTTCAAGGCTTTCAGGCTGGTAAGGCCTGGAGAAGGGGGTTTTCGGGATCATCAACAGGGCCACCAAGGGCATTGTGCAAGGATAGCTCAGCCACCAGGGCCCAGAGAGAGGTAGGGGAGGGGCTCCCAAAAGGGAGGGGGGGCTTGGTTAAGTGAGAAGATGCAGTGATGGATTTGGGGGTTCAGAGAAGATGGGCGAACTCCCAGAAAGGAGGGGGTTTCAGTGTGGGAGAAGGGGCTTGGTGTTGGGAGGGATGCAGTGATGTGGGGGAGTGGGACGAAGTAAGGGAGATGCAAGATCAGAGAGGGACAGGGAGACCCAGCAAGGAGGATGGAAGCTCAGAAGGGGCTGCGGCGGGGGGAGGGCTCAGGGACCGCTCTGGTCATCCATTCACCTAAATTCTCAATCCCCCTGTCCTGCCACTGTCCCATTGTCTCCCCAGGCTGAAAACAGCTATCCCTAAAGGTCTTTTTTTTTGGCTGCATTTTGGGACTTGTGGGATCTTAGTTCCCCGACCAGGGATCGAACTTGGGCCCCCAGCAGTGGCAGTGCGGAGTCCTAACCACCAGACCCCCGGTCTCCCCTGCTGTTTTTGTTTGTTTGTTTTGTTTTTTTTTGTTTTTGGTAAGGGACTTTCGAAAGGACTTTCATGAACCCATCTTGATGAGGGGGGAATGACGTGGGAAGAAAAAGTTTGTCCAGACCTGCCCTGGGGTCAGAGCCAAGACTGAAGGCCTTCCTCTTGTCAGGCCCTTGTTGGTCCTGCAGAAAGTTGTCTTATACCCTTGGACATCTCTGGGACTTTGGCCTTCCTATTATTTATTCATTTATTTATTTATTTTTTTGCGGTACGCGGGCCTCTCACTGTTGTGGCCTCTCCCGCTGCGGAGCACAGGCTCCGGACACGCAGGCTCAGCGGCCATGGCTCACGGGCCCAGCCGCTCCGTGGCATGTGGGATCTTCCCGGAACGGGGCACGAACCCGTGTCCCCTGCATCGGCAGGCGGACTCTCAACCACTGTGCCACCAGTGGTTGATTTCTGGTCTGCACAGAGCTGACAACACTGACAATCAAAGCAGGAGGGGCCTCAGGGGCCACCCAGACCCCTCAGAATGGAAACTGAGCCCAGAGCGGGGCTGGACCCCAGGCCATGCCTCCAAAAGGGACAGAGCTGGCGCAGACCTAGAGCTGGCCTTAGCCCAGTGCTTTATCCTGAACACAGAGCTGCTCCTGCATCCCTATCTATTCTTTTTTTTATATATATATAAATTTGTTTATGGCTGCGTTGGGTCTTCATTGCTGCGTGCGGGCTTTTTCTAGTTGTGGCGAGCAGGGGCTACTCTTCCTCGCGGTGCACAGACTTCTCATTGCAGTGGCTTCTCTTTGTTGCGGAGTACGGGCTCTAGGCACGTGGGCTTCAGTAGTTGTGGCTCGTGGGCTTAGTTGCTCCGCAGCATGTGGGATCTTCCTGGACCGGGGCTCGAACCCGTGTCCCCTGCATTGGCAGGTGGGTTCTTAAGCACTGCGCCACCAGGGAAGTCCCAACCCCTATTTATTCTTTAAACCTTCCTGGCAGGCTCCACCCTGTTCAGCCCGAGGTGGGGGTGAGGGTAGACTTCCTTCCGCTGAGACAGCCCCTGGACCACCAGTGCCGCATCTTGACCCAACCATTGCCATTTAGGCTGGGCAGGAAGGTGTTCCAAGCTGGTAGGCGTGCAAGGCTGGAAGGAAGGGTAGGAGGGGGTTATTAAACTGCAGGGACCTCTCCTAGGGCAGGTCAGTTTTCCCCAGGGTCCCCGCATATTACCTTTTCCCCCTGGGCTGCAAGCTGGGAGCCCTGTCTGGGCACTTGACTTTCCCTTGTCCTCAGTCTGCCCTTCAGAAGAGATGGAAGTGGCCAACTGGCCAGTGAGGCTCTTCCGCCCTCCACGCTCGTACCCGAGACCATCCAGAGATTTTGTTATTGATCTGGAGCCGTCTCTTAGCCAGGCCTGGGATTCCTGGTATTTTTCATGCTTCCAGCTTTCCCTGCACAACTAGCTGTTGGCAGAGCTGTCTCATAAGAGGCCCATGAGAATATGGTTCATCCTTAGGAGGCAGAGTTAGATGCATATGATGAAGTCAAAGTCACCTGGGCAGGTGGAGGAGGGAGGGGAGGATCCAGAGCCCTTGACTAAGAGGATCTTTGCCAGGGATGGAGTCATTCCCGCCCCCAGGCTCCTGTGCTCTTCAGGGCTGGAACACAGGGCCATGGTAGATGGACAGACAGTACACACTTTGGGGTGGGGGGGCACACATTCCCAGGGTCCACTTCCCTAGGAGAACAGCATGAGGGCAGGGCTTAGCCCCCATTTCATCAGGGTCTGAGCTGCAGGGCCCAGTGGCAGACTGGCTAAGACCAGCCCAGGCTCGCCCAGCTGCCCTCACCCATGCTGCATCCTCCTTCACTGCTTTGGTCCTGAGCTGGAGCCCAGTCGCTGCTGTGCACGTCTGGACCCGGCACCGAGTCCTGGCTGCAGGGCTGTCCCAAACCCCCAGGTCCCACTGTGTGCACATGGGGATTGGGTGTAGTGTAGAGGTGCAGGGGGTCCGGGGTAAGGCCAGCAGATAGAACCCCCTCCAGGCTGGTCTCTGCCCTGCCCTGGGCTCTGCCAGGGCACGTAGGGCTTGTGTGGCTGCCAGCCGGCCAGGGGTCTGGGGTCTCTAATGGTCAACCTCCTGGTCAACCCTGGGCGGGGGCTCCAGTCCAACCCTACCCTCCTCTTCTCCCTTCGCTTGGTTGCCCATCCCCCATCACAAAGGTGCTCTGGCTGTACCCTTTGGATCCAGCACTGGGGTCCTCCACAGCCATTCTCTGGGCGGCTTTTATCCCCCACCCCACCCTCTCCACAGAGCAGTCTCTCTGGCAAACCCTAGGTTGATTCAGTAGCAGGGAAGATGAGGGCAGCTGGAAACAATTCACTCCCCCAGCAGCCAAGGTCTGGTGGCTGCTTGACCTTACAGAGACTGAAGTCAGCAAGCCCCAGGCAGGGAGCCCAGGACTTTAGAGGTCCCCTCCTTCCCCCACCCCCAGCACCCCGACATCCGGTGTGTCACCCCACACTGCAGAGCCTGCTGCTACCACATCTGGCGTGCGAACCCCCTCTCCCCCTCTCCCTCTCTCCCTGGCAGGACCCGTGTCCACTACATCTCAGCAGCACACTGCCCCTGCCTCACGGCTGCCCCTCCCATCCACTCTCCTCTACGGTCTGGAACCCTGTTTCTAAAGCAGGAATGCTTAAACCCTCTGCTTAGCCTGCACTTAGCGAGGCCTTCGGTGCCCTCCAAGATGGGGCCCCCGCACCTCCTTCACTTGCCCTCCCTGCTTGCAGCCCCTGCTCCAGCTTGACCACACCAGCCTTCCAGCCCTCGCCCATGCAACTCCCCCTTGCCCGTCACACAAGGGTCACTTCTGGAAATCCCTCCTTCCCACTCCACTGAGACTCCGCAGGCTGTCCTGGGCCCTCTCTAATGGTAGAATGCTGCTCGTCACTGGGCTGTGTCCTCTGCTTGCCCCCTTGAGCTCAAGCAGGGACTTGGACCTACGGGCTGGGTGCTGGGCCCAGAGAAGGTGACAACAGGGAGGGCAGATTTCATAACTGGGAGGGAGAGAGAAAAGGAGAGACCCAGGGATCAGCCTGGAACTGAGAGCGGCTTGTGCACTCCACGGATCCCTGGGGGAGCTGGAGCTGGTGAGAGGTGAGCAGCTGCCACAGGGATTTGAGGTCCCTGAGGGCACCTTTGTCACTGGCCTGCAGCAGGGGGCATTGCCCCTCAGGCACCCTTCGGCTGAGCAGAGGGACCCAGATGCTAGCATTCACTGAACCAAGGCCAGTGTCTGAGTCTGCAGACCTGAATGTCATCAGAGGCGTTTAGAGAGGGACCCACTGAAAATCAGGGAAATGCTTGGCGAGGCCGGGGACGGCAGTAGGGCAGGGACTCACCAGGCATCTCAATGCCCAGAACTGGCCTCTCGCCGTGGAGACCCCGGGACCTGAGCCAGCCTGCCCCATCCACCACTCCGCCCAGAGGTGCTGCCCAGATCCCACGTCTTCGGAGATGAGCTCTGGGCGTAGGGCCAGCCCAGCCCCAGGCTCCCCTCCTGCCTCTGCCCCGCCCCCCACTTCCTCACCTCCTACTTTGGTTTCCCACGGAGACTGCGGCCTGTTTCCTTTGCAGGGACTGAATTCTTCACTTCCTACCTCCCTCGTGCCCCAGCTGTGACCCCAGTGTTGGCCTGAGCCCCCGGATCTATATTCCATTCCTATAGCACCGACAGCACCCAGGCGCTGACCCCTGCCTACCCCAGGCCATGGCCCTGGACTTTGGGCCTGAGACCTGGCAGCTCTCTCCGGGCCACTTTGCAGCCTCGCCCCCTCGAGTGGCCCTGGCCCCCAGGCTCAGCTGCATCCCTGTCCTTCTCCTCCTGAGGCCCCACGGAGCCTGATGCGGCAGCACTTCCAGCTGTGGAGCCCCCACCCCCACCCCGCCAGCCTTGTGTCTGAGTTAATCGGACCTCCCGTGTCTGGGGCGAGGCAGATGGCCCTCTGCTCCCTCCAGGACGAGCTGTGTGAACCTGGGCAAGTCTCTTCACTTCTTTGAGGCTCACTGCCCAGTTGTCAAGCAGCAGTAACCGCACCTCTTCTCGGGGCTGATGTGAGGATTACCTGGTCAAAGGCTCAGGAGAAGCTCTCCCACACGTCCAGGGCACCAGTGGAGGAGCTGGCAGCCCGGCAGGCTTGCAGTCACTCTCTCCGACCAGATTTGGGCACCCGGCCACCCCCGTGGAGGTCAGGGCCATCCTGTTGCCAACCACAAGGGCACTGGCCAGCAGAGCGAGGGTGAGAACTGGACAGGCTGACTGGGTCGTGGCCACGGGAGCGTGGAGGCATCCAGGAGACATCTGAGACGTGGGGGGTGTGCGTCTTGGGGAGAGGGTGGAAGATTTAGGCAATCAGAGCTCAGGAAGCCAGGTGGGAGGGCGGGTGGACTGGGCGGCATCCTGGCTGACAGGCCCAGACCTGTGCTACCAGCTGGCCCAGCGCCGTCCTCGTGCCAGGTGTTTTCTTCCCTGTTGGCCTCCTTCCAGGTTCGGCGGGGCCCTCAAGGGCCGGGACCTCCTTTGGCTTTACGCCTGCTCCAGATGTGCTGTCCCAACAGGGAGCCCGCACCAGGGAGGAGAAACTGAGAAGTTGGACTGCGTGAGCGGTGGTGTGTGGATGCCCCAGGCCCCGCCCTGCGGGTTCTGCTCCTCTCAGGGACCCTGACACAGTAGGGCTGTGCACCCACAAGCGTCTGGCCATAGCCCCCGGCTCTGGGACCTTGCTGGTGGACAGAATGTGGGGTCTCAAAATCCCTCATCTACTTTCAGACTGGGCTCCAAAGCCCCCATCTACTTTCTCCCTCCCCTAGGTCACCCCGAACCCTCCTCGGGCAGGGGAGAGGGTCGGGGCAGGACAAGGACAAAGGCCGAGGTAGGTGTGGCTGTTCCTGCCGGCGACAGTCAAGGCAGGCCCTCCTGTAGCCACTGCTTCCCCTGGCAGGTCTTTGCCTCTCTTCCACCAAAACCTAGGCCACACCTGCCCTCGCTCTCTGCAGGGCACCCTCAGGCCTGAGGGCCCAGGCCCCCCTGCTACCTGCACGGCCTGGCCTGGCGGGAAGGGTCCTTTGACGAGGCCAATCTCCCCTCAGAATGCCACCTGGGGTGGTCACCCCCCCCATACCAGCTACCTGGTCCTGCCCCTCTTCCCCAGGATTAATGAAGTTATGAGGAGGGCAGGAAGGAACTCTGAGCTCCCAGGAAGCTCCCCTCCCCAGACCCTGCCCTGTCCCCCCTCACCTGCCCCCTGCCCAGGTGTTCCTGAGTGCCTAAGCCTGGGCCAGGTGCATCTCCTGGTTTCCCCTGATCCCACACCTGGCCCTGGGTTTGTTTGTTTTTTTCATGAATTTATTTATTTATTTTTGGCTGCATCGGGTCTTTGATGTGCGGGCTTTTCTCTAGTTGCGGCGAGCGGGTTCTACAGCGCAGGCTCAGTAGTTGTGGCGCACGAGCTTAGTTGCTCCGCAGCATGTGGGATCTTCCCAGACAGAGCTCGAACTCGTGTCTCCTGCATTGGCAGGTGGATTCTTTTTTTTTTTTTTTTTTTTTTTGCGATATGCGGGCCTCTCACTGCTGTGGCCTCTCCCGTTGCGGAGCACAGGCTCCGGAAGCGCAGGCTCAGCGGCCATGGCTCACGGGCCCAGCCTCTCCGCGGCACGTGGGATCTTCCTGGACCGGGACGCGAACCCGTGTCCCCTGCATCAGCAGGCGGACTCTCAACCACTGCGCCACCAGGGAAGCCCGGCAGGTGGATTCTTAACCACTGCGCCACCAGGGAAGCCCAGCCCTGGGGGTTTTAATTGCCGTAAACAATGACTGTTTCTCTCTTAATAAACAAGGGACTGGAGGGCAGGGCTGTGCCCTGTGATGGATACCACTGTACCCACATGGCCCAGAGTGGATCTTGGCACACAGCAGGCCCTCAGCAAAGGTGATGAACGTGTGAACCACCAACAACCCCTATGTCTCCACAAACACACCAGGGTCCGAGGCAGGGGCAGGCAGTTGTTTCGAACTTTATTTGAGAAAAACAGAAGGTAAAGATATCAAAAGAGTACAGAGGTTTGGTGGGTGGGGACGGTCAGTGATGGCTACTGTGGGGTGGGCAACTAGGCTAGGGCCTTTACTTGTTTCCAGGCTGTTCAGACTTCCCAGCTTCTGGGCCCCCAAGCTGGGCACGCGCCTCGAAGGTGACAGGGATGGTGATCTCCGCCGACTGGGTGGCTGGCTTGGGCAACGGGGCCTCCACGGTGAGCGTGCCCTCGGGGGACAGGGAGGAGGAGACCTGGGTGGGGTCCACACCGGGGGGCAGCCTGGACACGCAGAAAGGGAGGAGAAGCATTACACACCTGCGTGTCCCTGCGCCCTCCTCCCGTCCCCCCAGCTCTGGAGCCAGGACTCACGTGTATTTTCGAGTGAAGCACCGGGAAATGTAGCCGTGCTCGTCCTGTCGCTCTTCGTGCTTGCCTGAGGAAGAGGGGAGTGGGGGGCGGGGGGCGGGAAGGAGGTCAGAGGAGGCAGGGAGGGGCGGCCTCTCCAGCTGGCGCACATCCAAACGCGTCCCACCTGGCGGCCAGGACTCAGGGCAGGCAAGACTGACCAAGGGATTTGTGTGCCCCAGGCCGTCCCGGGATCTCAGAAGCTTCTGGAAAGTTCGGTTCAGGGGCTTTGGGAGCGGTGAGGGGGGCCGCAGCGCCGGGCACGCGCACACGCCCCCTCCGCGGACACGGGCTAGGGGCGGAGACGGCGTGGGGCGGGCGGCGACGCCCTCTTCATACCAACCGCCGGCCGAGGTGGGTAGGCGCGCGGGTGGGGGCGGGGAGACCTGGTCCCTTGGGGGTGGGGCTGGGGCCGTTGGGGGTCTCCGCTGGAAGGGGGCGTTTCTTCCCTTAGCGTAGACTTTTTAGGGCTAAAAGATCCATTAGGAGCTATCAGCACCCCCCAACTCCAGAGGAGTGTATACAGGCCAGGGGCAGGGCAAGGAGGCCCGCTACCCGGGCTCTGCCCCCGGGTCCTCGGCTAAGTTTTCACTTTCCAGCCCCCGCCCCGCCGGCCCCCGCCCCGCATTTCAACCCAGGTCCCTGACCAGGGCTCCTCCCCAGGACCGACGAGAGGCCGGGGGCCGGCGCCCCTGTCCCCGGGGGGGGCTCACCAGTGATCTCCACCACGCCGTCCTTGGTCTTGACCGTCAGCTCCTCGGGGGCGAAGTGGTTGACGTCCAAGGACACGCGCCAGCGGTCGGCAGTCTGCTGGATCTCCGAGAAGCCGCTGCTGAGCTGCCGGCTGAGCGCGCGGCTGTAGGCGGGACCCTCGATCGCGGCGGCGGACAGAGGGCGCACGTAGCCCGGCCATCCGCTGTGGCTCAGCCACTGCGACCACTCCTCGGGCAGCCGGGGCATCCCGAAGGCCTGGTCGAAGAGGCGGCTGTGGGCCGGGTACCAATCGCGGAAAGGGTCCCAGCTGGGGCCCCGCAGGAGCGAGAAGGGCACTCGGCGCTCGGCCATGCTGGCTGGTCTGGGCGCGTCTGGCTGAGGCTCGGAGTACTGCGAGAAGTGTCGGGCGCCAGCCCCAGCAGCGCTTTTATGGGCCTCCAGCTGGGTATTTTTAGCAGGCGTGTTTCAGGTCGCTATTAATGGCAGTGACGGGCCGGAGCAGCCCCTCCCCCTGCATTCCCCCCACTGCATACCGGGGCGCGGGGCGGGGCGAGGAAGGCCCTACCCACATCTGGAACCTTCTCTTGCTTGAGAAAACAAATGACTGGAGCCCCGATGCTGGTGCAGTACCCACTGCCGGACGCTCGCAGGCCCGGGTGCTAAAGCGCTAGGCCGCGATCTGTGGACAGTCTAGGAGGATAAAGCCGAGAGAGAGGTCAGGCTGCTTGTCCCTGGCCACACAGCTAGGAATTGGCAGAGCCGGGATTTGGACCCCAGGGTGTCTGAAATAGTGTCTTAAGAAGCAGCATGGTTAGGAGTGTGGGCTCAGGAGCCAGGCTGCCTGAGTTCACATCCAGGTCCTGCCACTCACAGGATGAACTTGTGCAAATGAGAGTCTTTGTGACTCAGTCTACCCATCGGGAAAATGGGGATGATGATGACGATGAAAATGCTTCCATCACTGGGTTGGTGTGAGGATTCAGCCACTTAATGCAAGTAAACATTTTAGTCCAGGACCTGGTACATGATAATGAATTATTGTTTATTATTAGCTCCCTGGAGTTGAAAGAGGGGGGAGGAAAGAGAGCGTGTATGTCTCCCTGTTGCAGAGGCTGTGGCGTGTGTAGGTTTGGCCGTTTTCCCCTTGACTTCCCAGTGGGGCAGACCCAGATCACAACCCCTGAGGCCCCGTGCTGAGGGGGGTCAGGAGAGAGGTTACTGTCAAAGCTCCCCATTATATCTATTTTTCTTGAGGAGCTCTGGACAGGGAACTTGAAATGCAGCAACCTTGAATCTCATAGGGGTTTTGCCACTGATTTTTTGTGTGATTTGGGCCAAGGCCCCTCCTTTTCCTCTTTTCAGATTATGATCTCCAAGCCCCTTTTGTTTAATATTCCCACAGCACAAAGGGAGAGGGGGCTTCAGGTAGTACAGCTCCTTCAAACTTGCTTGAAGCCTGAGGCCTGCCCCACCTCCTATCTGACCACCTATGGGATCCACGCCCTCGCTCCCACCTCTGGAAGAGGATGCTGCCCCTCGGGTCCTGCCATAATCCTAACGTTTCCTCTCTCTCCTGCCTTCATTGGCAGGACCCCAGTCCAGCCTTCCTTCTCCTGACTTCTGTCTTTTTATCCCCCCTTTTTAGATGGGGAAACTGAGGTTCAGAGAGAATAGGTGACTGGCCTACGGCCTCCTGTAAGACACTAGCAGAGTAAGGCTCTTGCCTCTCTAGTGCTCAGGGCTCTTACCCTCATGGGGCTCCCACCTTGGAGTCCCTTACTTCCTCTGCTTCCGAGACCCACTCTGTTTGCTGCCCCTCTCCTGGGGCTGGGCTGAGGCTGTACTCCTGCCAGTTCCACGCAGGACTTGCCCTGCCCCGCCCAGGACACCTGAGGGGCTGAAAGCCAGACTCCAGTCCACTCACCTCATTGAGCTGGGGTAGGGCTTCCCTGGTGGCACAGTGGTTAAGAATCCACCTGCCGATGCAGGGGACATGGGTTTGATCCCACGTGCCGTGGAAGATCCCGTGGAAGATCCCACGTGCCGTGGAACAACTAAGCCCATGCGCTGCAACTACTGAGCCTGCGCTCTAGAGCCTGCGAGCCACAGCCCCTGAGCCCGCGTGCTGCAACTACTGCAGACCACGTGCCTAGAGCCCGTGTTCCACAGCAAGAGAAGCCGCCGCAGTGAGAAGCCCGCGCACCGCAAGGAAGAGTAGCCTCCACTCGCCTCAACTAGAGAAAGCCTGTGCACAGCAACAAAGACCCAACACAGCCAAAAATAAATTAATTAATTAATTTAGAAAAATGAGCTGGGGTAGCAACAAGTCTCATGCCCTCTCTGAGCCTCAATTTCTTCTTAAAGAGAGCACTCCTAGATGTCTTTCTTTCTTACCCACCTGCTCCCCATCGGGAAAGAGCTGGGGTTGGGCCACAAATCTGAGGTCACATCTGGAAAGGCCTCTAAGCACCTGGAGCTCTCATGGGCCAAGGAGAGGAGGCAGACAGGATGCCTGCCCTCTGCTCCGCCCCTCTTGCTGGATCACGTCAGGAGCCCAGTCTCCATGGGGAGCTACTCGCTGCCCCCAAAGGGTCTCAGCTCAGGCCTTCACGCCCTGGCACTCCCAACTCCACCTATCCCCAGCTCTTTAAGTCAGGGTGAGGTCAGGAGCCAGGGAGGGCCCTCATCCGTCCCTGCCTGCCCACCTTGGCCCAGACTGGAGCCCAGGTGCCCCACCCTAGCGGGAGCTGTCAAATATAATCATGGGTGCCTTCAAGTGTGGCCCAACCATGCTCTGGGTGGGGGCTGCCTGCCTGGCCGCCAGCACCTTGTAGACAGAAGCTACCTTCAGAGCTCCCTTCATTTTGCCTGAAACCAAGGTGGGGAGGATCCATCCCTGTTGCCCCGGCTTGGGGAAGTTGTGCAATCCAGGGCTCCACCCCCAGCACCCAGCCCATGGAGGTGGAGGCAGCAGAACTGAGAATTCACATCCATCTTTTTTTTTTTTTTTTTTTAATCACGCCTGGGGGGCTCGTGGGATCTTAGTTCCCCAACCAGGGATTGAACCCTGGGCCCTCTGCAGTGAAAGTATTGCCAAATCTGGCTCCCTCGGCACCGACGCTGGATAAAAATATGGAGACAGAGAATTGGAAGATAAGAAATAGAGAGGCTTTTTATTTTCTTTGCCAGGCAAAGGGAAGACACAGTAGGCTAACGCCTCAAGAACTGTGCCTCCTCCTTGGGGAATCGGAGAAGATTTTATACGTGGGGCTCGCAGTCCGGGGTATATGGTAAGGATCAAAAGTAGTGGAGGTCTTGCATTTCTTTCCTTCTGCAAATTCATGGCCAAAGTTGGCATCAGGTAGCTCAGCAACCGGGTCTGATGTCCCTGAAGTTATGGGCCCATGACCTTCTTTCTGAAATGAAGAGTGCTACAGGGGAGTGTAGGGGGAGAAGAAATGCCAGGTGCAAAGGGTAATTTGTATGGAGTCAGAGAGTAATCAGCTTTGTGAAGGACAAGTCTAGCTACAAGTGTTTGTTAGTAGTAACAGCTAAAGAATAACCAAGATTGCTTAACTCTTTCAGGCCTGTTTATGTTGTTTCCCCAGCCTGTTCATTGTTTCCTTATTTTCCTGTTTATCAGAAAAGTCTAATTTCTATTTTTGCTACAACAAAAGTGTGGAGTTCTAACCACTGGACTGCCAGGGAATTCCCCACATCCATCTTCAATGGGTCACTTCTCAAGGGACTCTCAGATCAGAGCTGCCAATCATAAGGGAGGGGAACTGGGTAGCTCTGGGTGGTAGTAAGCGTGGGTAGGGGTGGAGGAGAAACTGGGTTTTGGAGTCAGACAAGGCTGGGCTTGAACCTGCTGCTGTTCACTGGCCTGGTGACCTCTCTGAGCTGGCACGTCCCCATCTGCAAGACATAGCTAATAACACACCCATCTTTTTTTTAACACACCCATCTTGCAGGGCTGCGGTGAATCTATAACACGATAACTCCTGTGAAGTGCCTGGTGCTCAGAAGTGTTCATTGTTATTAAGGAAAGAGGGCCTTTAATTTTGGATATTGAGACTTAGATTAATGAGAATTACCTGGTTGTATGTGCTTTATAGCACGTTCAGGTATCTTATCAGAGTCCCATCCTGGAGATGAGAAAACTGAGAGTCACAACTGCCCCAAGGTCACAAAGCTGGTGAAGGATGGAGGGATTGGAACCCAGGCCTCCTGCCTCTCTATCCGGCAGGGGGGAGACTTCCCAGGCAGTCCAGGGAGGGCCGTGGGCTGTGGCTTGCAGGCCCAGGGTGAGGTGTGCAGCCCAGGGTTACCTGTGGGATGGGGAGGGTTGGGCTAGCCTCTCTGGGTTCACTTCCAGCCCTGACCAAGCGCCCTTCCTCTAGGGTACTGAGCTCCCAGGGGTAGTTTTTCTGGGATTAAGAGGACAACTCCACCTGCAGGGATTTCCCAGAAGCCAAGGGGGTGGGGATCAGGGGGACACTGCAGGGATTCCTTAATCAGAGGGGCCTGTCCCCTATCCCTAGCCCCAGAGTCTGGGTTACTCTGCCGCAGCTCCGAGAACAGCCTCCCAGCTTCCTGGCCTGGCCCTGCTGCGCCTGAGCACTTGGCCACACTAGCCACTCCCTTGGCAGGCTTTTGCCAACTCCAGCTGCCACAGCCCTTCCCTCCCTGGCCCAGCCTCAGAAAGTGCGAGAGTGTTCAGGCAGCTGCCCGAGCTCCCGGGAGAGGCCTGATGGCAGATGAAGCGCCAGCCGCTGGGCCTGCTGGGAACTAAGAATGTGGGCAGCCGTAATGAGGGCGCATGGGGGAGGGGGGGCTCTGGGTCTTTCTGGAAGTGTCTAGACACTGCCCCTCCGGGAGTCCATTTCCCAAAACCCATCTCCTAGGCCTTCGGATTCTGGCTGGCCTTGGGGTCACCTCGCCTCCATCACTGCTGAAGGGGTGCCAAGGAGGGGCCGGGTGGGAGGGCTGGGGATCCATCCTCCTACCCCTCCCACCCTGCTGTCCAGTAGAAAGAATCTGTCTAGCGTGGGAGTCTGGGGACGTATATGTCTCTAACTCTGTGACCTTGGCCAACAGCCGGCCTCCGTGACTCATTTTCTTCATCTGTACGATGAGACCATCGGACTGGACATTCTCGAAGGCTCCTTCCAGCGCTGGTGAATCGACAGTTTCTCCTCCACTCTCTACTCTCCCCATCCCCCACGACCCCCCACCCCACCCAGGGATGTGCATATGGTGAGTGGACGTAGAGGATGAGGGAGGGCGTGGAGATGGGGCAACCCCTGCGGTGGCCGTGGAGGTGGAAGGCCCTGTGGCTGGAGCCTCCTGTGCTGGGTGTCCTTTCTCAGGTGGAGGGGGGCTTGGCAAAGGAAGGGTAGGCGCCTGGTGATAAGGCCGGTTTGCTGAATATGCCCTCGGCTGAGAGAGGCGGAGGTGGGAGGGTCGGGGGAGTAGGCCAGGGGGCTTCCAAGAGCACCTCAGAGAGGCAGGGGAGGGGGGTAGTCGGCTGGGATGCCCAAATTGGGCATGTGCATTTGTGACTTGCTACCCTGGGTCTGGGGCTGTAGGAAACGGATTAAGAAAAAGGGGCGAATTTGCCAGGACCCGGGAAAGCCTTGTCCAGCCTCCTGGCTGCTGTGTGTGCAGGGAGGGGAAAGATGGAGGGGCCCCTGAGGCCCCAAGTGCAGAGAGAGAGGTGAGGAGAGGATGTCCTACACCCCAAAGGCCACATCTTGCTAAGGTTCCCCCACCCCTGCCCCCGTCTCCCCCTCTTGTTACCCGACATAGAATTGGAATTTCCTGTTTTCCTGCCTGCCTTCCAGTGTTTTTCCCTTTTCCCAAGGTAAGGGCAGAAGAGTTCAGTCTGAACCCTCCGTCTGCGGGAGGGACAGGGGCCTGGTACCCTCCCTGTCCTTCTCGGCGGAACGGGCGCCAAGTAGCCAAGGAGGTGCTGAGGACAAGAGCTTCGGACTTCCAGGCTGCCGTGGATCCTCCCCCAGGGATCTCTCCTCTCTGTCCAGGCCTGTTTTTTATCCCTTCTGGCGCGCCGCCAGCCAGCAGTTTTTTTTCCTCTCTCTCTGTCGCCCTCTAGGGTCTTCCTGCTGCCACCATGCCTTTGGTCTCCACCCTCCCCCACGGTTGCTGGAACCCCTCACGCCATAGTTGCCTCGTTCACTCCTTCACTCATTCAACAAACATCTCAAGGGTGCCTGTTCGGGGAATGCAGAGATAAGAAGGCATGGCCTGGGCTCCAGAAACTCACAGATTTAGGGAGAGAGAGACCCGCCAACAAATAACTGGATCAAGAGCTCGATACCCTAAAGGCAGGAACAGACCTAGGGCTGGAGGAATCCAGAGGTGGGAGTGGCCACTGCAGCTGGGGATCGGGAAGGCTCCTAGAAGTAGGGGGCAGCTGAGCTGGGCCTGGAACCACGAGCTCTCAGGAACCTGTGGAGGTGGAGAGGGCATGCCTTGGGGCCGAGGGGAGCCCAGGGAGGAGGGTCCGCTGGAGTCAAGGACAGTGATGGGAGCGGAGGTTGGAGGGTGGCGGCGGGAGAGGATGGCAATTCCAGGTGGAGCCGTTCGCCGTTCGGAAGGCCTTCCAAGTGCTACGAGCTGGTGGACATGGTCATGGGATCCTTATGGTGGGGAGTTCTGTTTCCTTAATTCACTACTGTGTCCTCAGAGCCAGGAACTGGGCATGGCATATAGTAGGTGTTGAGTAAGCATGTATGGAAAGAGGGAGGGAATGGTCAGATTTGAATTGTGGATATGGTGGGATGGACTGGAGTGGGCCAGACCCAGGCAGGCCAGCTGGTGAGGAGGTGGGCCTAGGAGGGGTCGTGGTTAGAGGCCAGGAGTGGGGGTGGGGCAGAAAAGGAGGTGGCACTGCCTGGTCACCTGGTTGCAGCCTGGCTGTGGGGTGCAGACGAGGAAGGCAGTCCGGCTGGGCAGTGAGGGAATGGAAGGGGGGAAGGGGAAGGGGCAGCTTTGGGCTTGTGTGAGACAGGCTGAACTTTCATGCCCACCTTGGGGTATGTTTCATGCCCCCATCCCCTCCAAGAGGCGGCATCTTCAGAGCAGGGCCAAGTCTGCTTTCCCTAGAGCCCCAATCCCTACCCAGCTGTTTTTTTTTTTTTTTTGGCCGTGCCACATGGCATGCAGGATCTTAGTTCCCCGACCAGGGATCGAACCCGTGCCACCTGCATCGGAAGCGTGAAGTCTTAACCACTGGACCGCCAGGGAACTCCCAGCCTGAGGCCTAGTTTTGCTGAACCTGTGTAAAGCATTAAAGAGATCACTGACACTTCTTTGACCAGCTTCCTCAGATCAGAAACAGAGCCACCGGCCAAAGGCCTCCTCAGGTGCCCCTTCCGGTCTGAGGGAATAGAAAGTAGAGAGGGGTCATGTGCTGACACAGCCCTAGATTTCAGAGCATGGCACCCCCGCTCTGCAGCCCAGAACAGACCAAGGACATCTCCTGTGTCGTGGCACGCACAGCCCAGAGCCGTGGCCATGTCCGCTGCCCTCTCAGTAGAGGGGGGTCAGGGTTCTTGACCTGTGGAGCCCTAAAGGATTGCAGAGTGCCTGTGAGGTCTGAAGTTGCCTGCAGATGGTGGGCGTGTGCACATTATTTCGAGGAAAGGGTTCCCAACTTCCATCAGATTCCCAAAGAGCTGCTGATTCAAAGCAAGGTTAAAATCTACCACTAAACGAAAAGGAGAAGGAAGATGAGGAGAGGAGGAAGAGGAGAGTGTGTGCATTTGTTTAGGTCTCTATAAAGAAAGAAATCCAGGGCTTCCCTGGTGGCGCAGTGGTTGAGAGTCCGCCTGCCGATGCAGGGGACACGGGTTCGTGCCCCGGTCCGGGAAGATCCCACGTGCCGCAGAGCGGCTGGGCCCGTGAGCCATGGCCGCTGAGCCTGCGCGTCCGGAGCCTGTGCTCCGCAACGGGAGAGGCCACAACAGTGAGTAGGCCCGCGTACCGCAAAAAAGAAAGAAAGAAATACAGTGTGAATAGCTATTAAAAAGTAAAAAGCCACGCCAAGCTCTCCCTTTCCAATCCCCATCCTAGCACCCATCCGGGGCTGGACACACGGTGTTTTCTTTTAAGTGGCCACTTATGACTCGCTCTATGGCAGGCCCTGTGCCGGGCACTCTTAGGACAACATCCCCTTTCGGCTTCCTCACAGTTCCGCGTGGAGCCTGGATTCACAGCTGGCGTTGTTCTGAGCCGTGTTCCAGCGGTTCTGAACACTCCACCGCTATGGAGGGTCCTGCACGTGGGCCTGTCCTATCCCCTGTTCACTGTTGAAGCAAGGCTGGGTGTCTGGGCGTCGGGTGGAATGGGGGTATTCAAAGCCCACAGGGCCTCCCGGCTAGGGAGAACGCCTTTCTGGGTCCCTGTTTTTCTCCCCACCAAGCTGCAGGCTCCAGACTCATGCGTGGAGACACGAGGTGGACGTGCTGGGTCATGGTCCCTTGGTGCCAGCTCTTCTCCTGATCCCGAGGAGTCTGAGTCCCTCTCATTTCTCAGAGGCAAGAACCCCAGGACCCTCTGCCTTCCCCACACTCCCCAGGTACCCAAATCCACAGAGGCCTGGTCTCACCACCTGCCATCCGGGCACCAAGTGTTTTATTAGAGTCCAATTTTTATCCGCACCGCGGAGAAGGAGGGGGAAACAGAGAGGGGGAACCCAGACCAGACCCCAGACCCCTCCCCCCACCGGAGCCCAGGGCATCTGCCCTGTTGGGCCAAGGAAGACTTCGTGAGATCCCTGAGGGCCCCGGGAGGAGGGGGCTGGGAGCAGCAGTAGAGGGCTGGGGGCCGCTGCTTCCCCATCCATGCCCCAGGCCAAGGCCCTCCGTCTACATTCTACCCTTTCTTCGAAGGGGTGTAGCGCCCCTCTCTGGAAGAGGAGGAGGAAGTGCTCCCTTTGGCTCCCTGCTCCCTTGGGCAGCCCCAAAGGGCACGTCACCCTAGGCCTGCTGCCATCCGGCCCAGGTCCCAGCCACTGGGCACACCGGGGCTCCCCGAGGCCGCTCAGTCAGCCGACTGCATTGCTCTTCCCCTCACAGGCTCCTCCTCCGTCTACCGCTTCTCCCTTCCACCTCCTGACCCGAACCCCTTTTGATCTCAGGGTCAGATGCAGCTGTGGTCTGTATATCCCACCTCTCGTCATGCAGAAGGCCTGGCTGGTGTGGCCTCGGCCCAGGGCACGGGGCGAGGGCTGGAGGAGAGAGCCTGGGCTGGAGAGGTGCGACCAAGGGTGAGCTCCCTGGCCCCTCAGGCTGGGGCTTAGGGGCCCACCCAGTCTGGGCACTCCTGGGCCAGGGGAGGCATCTGGGGAGGCTCTGGGGCCAGCCTCCAGCCCTCAGCCAGGGTCCTCCTGCAGCCGGCTTGAAAGAAGTGGTTCCTCAGCCTGGATGGTGGTGCACCAAGGGTCAGGCCATACTTCCTCCTGTCTAACTTAGCTCCGGCTTGCTGTCCCATCTCCGTGTCCGCCCAGTGGTAGAGAGGAGCTGAGGGTCCTATGGAGTGGCAGGGGAGGCTCCCAGGTCTGGCACCGTCAAAGGTGTCCCTGGGTCCACTGAGCTGAGGTCCCCAGCCTGGTGAGCTGGCATCAAGCAGGAAGCGGGGCAGGGTGGTCCCTGTGTTCGAAAAGGCTCTTGTTCCCTGGCCATGGTGGGCGAGTGGGACGTGAGGGCGGGGGCCCCCTAGAAGCAGCAGAATCCAGATCCTCTTTGTCTTCAGGGCCCCCGCCCTCAAGGTCTTCCCTGGACCTCCTTGTAGCAGTGGGGTGCAGGCCCCCTGCAGCTCCTGGGTCCTGACCCCTCGTCTCTCCCTGTGCCAGGGGGCACGAAACTGGGTCTGTGGGGCTCAGAAGCCCCCGCTCTCTGAGCTGCTCCGGCTGTGGTCGCTGGGACTGGGGGTCCTGGAAGGGCTGCGGGTCCGACTGCGGCTGCTGTAGCTGCCATGGCTGTGGCCAGGGCTGGGGCTCCGGCTTGAGTAGTCGCTGCTCACGCAGCTGGAGGAGGACGAGGGGCTGGGCCGGTAGTAGGGGATGGGACGCTTTCGGGCACTGCCGGGAGGGAAGAGCTGATTACAGGCCAGCCAAGGCCCTGATCTGTGCCAGTCCTGGGCCCTCACTCAGGCCCTGAGCCCCTCCCCAGCAGTGGCCAGGGCTTCCCTGCCTCAGTTTCCCCTGAGCCTTGACCTTGGAATTCTCCCCACCTCCACCCCTGCCCCAGCAAGACTGGACATGCAGTGGTCCAATTTCATGTTGATCACTTTGTTTTTCCTCACTTGTCTGCAGGGAAAGGGGACCAAGTCTCTGCTTGACCGGAGTAGGTGCTCAATAAAAATCTGTTGAATAAATGCAACTTTTAAGCCAAGCTAAGCAGTGGCTTCTGTGCATGGGAGGGTTTGTGAATATGGCCCATTCCTGCTTCTTTGTTCCCCACAGGACGGAGGATATTGGTTCTCAGGTCACCCAGAGGGCACAAAAGGAGCCCCCTGGCCACTGCTGCTCATGCCCAAGGCCCTGGCCCAGGCCTGCTGGCCCCCACTCCTTACTCAGCTACCTCCCGCTGGCCCAGAGTTAGTTTGAAGCCAGGAGACTGTGACCCAGAGAAAAGAAAACAGAGTTAAGGGGGCAACAATGCCCCATTGCGTGGGGTTAATTCTGAGGAAGAAAACAGGTGTATGTTAGTGGGAGGAGGAGGCAGCCTGGGAGGGGCTGAAGGGGGTGCCAGGTGGAAGGTGTGGAGGCTGTCTTAGGACCCCCTGCTTATGGGGGTATCTGGGGGGTGGTGGTGTCCCAAGCCTGGCAGCCTGGCCTCTAGCTCTGATGTGAGAACTGAGGCCCGGAGAGGCACGCTGATCTCCCATGGCTGCCCAGCAAGGCCAGGGCAGAGCTGGGCTCAGAATTTTGCCTGTGGCCCTCTACCCCATGTCGGGGATCTAGGGCTGCAGGGTGATTTCCACAAATGCAGACCATCATCTCACCTGGAGACCCAGGCCCAGACCCTCCAGTCCCGGCAGACTGTGTGGGCAAAGTGGGAGGGACCGATTCCCCTCACAGCTGCCCCAGAGACCAGACTGCCAGTGCCCCCTCCTCCAAATTCCCCAGGGGACTGGGAAGTGAGCAGAGAGCTTAGTGAGAAAAGGAGAGGCAGACAGACAGCCGAACAGAGCCAGTCAGCTCACATGGACATCTCCCCTGCAGCCTGTGGAGAGGGGGTCCACCCGGCCCCCAGGCTGGCCACAGGCCACTCAGCAGGCTGGACCTTGAGATGAAGGAGAAAAGGACACATCATTGCCAGGAGATGAATGTGGGGAGGGAAGGAGGAGGGAGGGGCTCCAAGAGGGATGGCTGGAATCTTCCAGAGCTGAACTGCTTGCCTGCTGCTGTACCCAGACCCCAGAACCAAGCCCCTCCCCTCCATGGCCCTCAGGACGCTTCCCTTCTGGAGGCCTCCCTCCCCGCAGTGAGCCTGCACCTCTGCCTCTCGGGTCCCAACCCCTCCCCAGCACCTCAGTCCTAGCCTGAGCGCCCTCTTCCCTCTCCCAACCCTCACCTTCTCTCCTTCGGCGCCCTCCCCTCCCCGCACCAGGTGCGGTTGGTCGAGGACCCCCAAGGTCCCCGTGGCCCGGCCCCGGCCCCTCCGTACCTGGTGATGCGCCGCGGCTCCATGAAGCTGGGTGAGTCCCGGCGCCGCTTGCGGATGGGCGAGTAGCTGCGGGAGCGGCGCCGGGCGCGGGCGGCCTCGGCCTCGGCGTGCCTCGCGCGGCCCTCGCCGTCCTTGTCCCTGCGGGGCCCGGCCCGAGATGAGCGACGCGGCCCGGCAGCCCCGGCCGGTCCCGCCGCCACCCCTGGGCCCGCACTTACCGGCCCACGGTTTTCTTGGGCGACGGCGAGCGGCTGGGGCTGCGGGCCCTCTTCTCCGCGGAGCGCGAGCGGGATTTGGAGGGCGAGCGGCTGGAGCTCCACGAGCGAGGGTGCGGGCCCGGGCTGCGCGACGAGCTCTTCCCCTCCGGGCCGCCGTGCCTGCCGTGCGCACCCGGGGACGGGGAGGTGCTGGCGGGCCGGGCGCGCGGGGGCCGCTCCTTGGCCCTGGAGGAGGGGCACGGCGACAGGGGGGGCTCAGCTGGGAGACAGTGGGCCCCGGGCAGGGGAGGAGCGGGCGGAGGGGGTCCCGGTGACAGGGAAGGGGGCTCACTTAGGGAGAGAGTGAGTGGAAGCCCTGGGGGGGGAAAGGACTCAGGAGGGGAAGGGGTTCTATGCGGTTAGTGCGGACGAAGAGGTTGTTGTGTTGGCGGTCGGGGAGAGGTTCCCGGAGGAGAGAAGGGGGCTCTGGTGGGGGGAGAGGAATCAGTGAGGAAGAAGCTGTTCCGTGCTGTCGAGAAAGAGTGATCATGGGGGTGGGGGGCGAGTACGGGAGGAGGGTGCTCTGTTGTGGGAGGAGGATCTGGATCTTAGCGCAGGGGCGGGTGGACAGGTCCGCTGCGGGGAGAGGGGTCAGTGGTGGGGCGCTCAGTGCGCGGGGAGGGGGTATGACCGGGGAGGGGAGAGGGCTCGGTGGGGCGAGGGGGCGGGGAGGGGACCCCGGTGCGGGTCCCAGGGGCCGAGCCCGCTCACCGTTTCCCGTGCCCGCCGTGACCTCGCTCGGAGCCGGGCTCGGGCCCGGGGCCGGGGGCGTCGCCGCCCGAGTCGCTGCTGGAGCGGGCCCTGCTGAGCGAGCGCGACGAGCCCCGGGGCGGCGCGGGCCGGGAGCGCCGGCGGCCCCTGCGGCGGGGCGCGGACGCCGAGGACCGGGAGCGCCGCCGCCTCCGCCTCCGCC